>NW_026800494.1:0-53105 GCF_032191835.1 Heteronotia binoei
CTCCACTTGCACCTGCTGGAATGGCCTTGGGTCAGCCAGAGCTCTGGCAGAGGTTGTCCTTGAAAGGGCAGCTGCTGTGAGAGCCCTCTCCAGCCCCACCCAGCTCACAGGGTGTCTGTTGTGGGGGGAGAATATATAGGAGATTGTAAGCCGCTCTGAGTCACTGATTCAGGGAGAAGGGCGGGATATAAATCTGCAATTCTTCTTCTTCTTCTTCTTCTTCTTTAAATCACTTCTTCAAGCCAATCCAGCTGACAGCTTGGAGAATGCACTTAAAGTTGCTTTTTTTCACCTCACCTCCATCCATATATTTCCCTTCCATCCTTTCTTCCTCCCTCCCTCCCGGCTCTCAAACATACTTGTTAGGAAGGCACCGATCACTGGGACTAGGTCTGAGGGAGGCAGGAATTGGGAGAGGGGGGGAGGCTGGCTCACCAGCCAAAGCTCACAAACCCACTTCATCCGCAATCATTCCATCCGTCTTCCCGAGAAGTGCCCCGGAGGGACTCATCAACGCATTTAGTAGGATGACTCCGCCATCTATTCAGCCAAAGTGCTTTCAAGACATTTGGGGGGAAGGAAAAAGCTTAACTGCCCGTAGCTCTTAACCAAGACCCAGACTTTTCATCCTACTCCCCACCCCACCCCCACCAAGACCTGACTTCCAATGCTCACAATGAAGCCATTCATTAGCTTCGGCGGCTGGCAGGGAGAGCTCAGAGAGCACGGTTGGCATTTGGAAGGTGCCAGGTTAAAGGTCAAAGGACACCGGGGGAGGGGTCGAGAAAGGCCTTGCTCCATCTGTCTTCCGGAAGAATCGATACCTGGAGGAACAGGCGATGCTCACCTAGATGGGCCAGAAATCCAAATAGGAACAAAGGAGCTTCTTATGTACAGGGGGGCATGGCTCACTGGGAGAGAGAGCCAGTTTGGTGTAGCGGTGAAGTGTGCGGACTCATATCTGGGAGAACCGGGTTCGATTCCCCACTCCTCCACTTGCACCTGCTGGAATGGCCTGGGGTCAGCCAGAGCTCTCTTATCTGGGAGAACCGGGTTTGATTCCCCACTCCTCCACTTGCAGCTGCTGGAATGGCCTTGGGTCAGCCAGAGCTCTCGCAGGAGTTGTCCTTAAAAGGGCAGCTGCTGTGAGAGCCCTCTCAGCCCCACCCACCTCACAGGGTGTCTGTTGTGGGAGAGGAAGGTAAAGGAGATTGTGAGCCACTCTGAGACTCTAAGATTCAGAGGGGAGTGCAAGATTTATTTATTTATTTATTTATTTGGTTGATTTCTTTTCCACCCTTTCCCATACGGGCTCACGGCGGATCACACTTATAATAAAACAGTTAAAATACAGCAATAACTTAGTAATATATACAGCACCAACCCCAGATCAGACTTTTCCCTGCAGCCGCTGTGGCCGGACCTGCCTGTCCCGCATTGGTCTTGTCAGCCACCAGAGAGCCTGCAGCAGACGTGGACTACTGCACCCTTCTTAAATCTTCGTTCGCGAAGTCAAGCCAAGATAAAACATAGCTCAAAAACGTAGATCCAAGCGGGCAGCCGTGTTGGTCTGAAGCAGTTGAACAAAGCAGGAGTCAAGAGACACCTTTAAGACTAACCCGTTTTTATTTAGAATGTCAACTTTCGTGTGCTCTTAAGCACGCTTCATCAGACGAGGAACCCAGCGGTGAGCAAAGCCATACATATGTACATACATACAGCTCTGTACGGCTTTGCTCGCTGCGCTGGATTCCTCGTCTGATAGGTGTGCTTAAGAGCGCACGAAAGCTGACGTTCTAAATAAAAACCGGTTGGTCTTAAAGGTGACGCTTGACTCCTGCTTTGCTCAAAGAATATACCCAGGCAGGGAGGCACAGATTTCAGACGAAAAAACAAATACTTTGGCTCGTTGCAGCCCGTTGTGGGGGAGGGCAATAGATGGTATAAGCAGTAGAACGAAAGGACGTCCGCTCGCCTCAACGGAAGGCCTGGCGAAACAGCTCCGTCTTGCAGGCCCTACGAAACAGATGTAAATCCAGCAGGGCCCAAACCTCCGTAGGGAGCTGAATCCACCAGGCTAGGACCAGGGTCTGGGCCAGGGATAGTCAGAAAATATTGGTATAAATCCAATATCATCATCTTCTTCCTCTTCCTCCTCTCCTCCTCCTCCCAAGGGTGTTTGAAATGCAGATTCAGTGACAGAAGTGAACCTCTGAGGCATGTAATGGGGGGATGTTACCCACTGAAATTCAGGTCTCTCTCCAATGTGGATATTCTCAGGGATGCAGAACAAATGCAAATTAATTTCCATTTCCATCCGTTGGATCTGTGTGTTTGTCAAGTGCTGTCAAGCTGCTCCCAACTTAAGAACACCACAAGAGCCCTGCTGGATCCGACCACTGAGGGTCCATCTTGTCCAGCCTCCCGTTTTACGCAATGTGAGAGCCCCCTCAGCCCCACCCATCTCAAAGGGTGTCTGTTGTGGGGGGAGAAGACATAGGCGATTGTAAGCTGCTCTGAGTCTCTGATTCAGGGAGAAGGGCGGGATATAAATCTGCAATTCTTCTTCCTTCTCAGGAGGGATGACCCCAGAGCACACTAATTTATGCAGGAGCTCACAACTTTAGTGCTAGAAGCGCACAAAGTAGAATTTTTGCTCACAAGACTCTGCGGCTTAGAGGGAACAATGGTCAGCGCTCTCTACCCCACGCATAATATTGTTTTCTGTTAAGTTCAGCAACAGGTAAAAGGTGAAAAGAAACCTCGAGATAGATATGAACATCATTTACACCATATTATTTATTGGTTATTTTTACGTATAGTCTGCTGTTTGTTTAGAGACCACCCCAAAGGGTTTTCAGAGAGACATTCAGGAGTGGTTGGCCGTTTACCCACCTCTGCATCGCAACCTTGGACTTCCCTGGTGGTTTCCCACCCAGGTACTAAAAAGGGTCGGCTCTGTTTAGCATAGCCAACTTCAAGAGGGGATTGGAGCAGAGGTCCATCAGTGGCTATTAGCCACTGCGTATTGTTGGAACTCTCTGTCTGGGGCAGTGATGCTCTGTATTGCTGTGGAATTGGCCTGATCCAACATAGCTTCTCTGATGTTCTTATGTGACACAGAGTGTTGGACTGCATGGGCCATTGGCCTGATCCAACATGGCTTCTCTGATGTTCTTATGTGACACAGAGTGTTGGACTGGATGGGCCATCGGCCGGATCCAACATGGTTTCTCTGATGTTCTTATGTGACACAGAGTGTTGGACTGGAGGGGCCATTGGCCTGATCCAACATGGCTTCTCTTATGTTCTTAGGTGACACAGAGTGTTGGACTGGAGAGGCCACTGGCCTGATCCAACATGGCTTCTCTGATGTTCTTATGTGACACAGAGTGTTGGACTGGAGAGGCCACTGGCCTGATCCAACATGGCTTCTCTGATGTTCTTATGTGACACAGAGTGTTGGACTGGATGGGCCATCGGCCGGATCCAACATGGTTTCTCTGATGTTCTTATGTGACACAGAGTGTTGGACTGGATGGGCCATTGGCCTGATCCAACATGGCTTCTCTTATGTTCTTATGTGACACAGAGTGTTGGACTGGAGGGGCCACTGGCCTGATCCAACATGGCTTCTCTGATGTTCTTATGTGACACAGAGTGTTGGACTGGAGGGGCCATTGGCCTGATCCAACATGGCTTCTCTTATGTTCTTATGTGACACAGAGTGTTGGACTGGAGGGGCCACTGGCCTGATCCAACATGGCTTCTCTTATGTTCTTATGTGACACAGAGTGTTGGACTGGATGGGCCATTGGCCTGATCCAACATGGCTTCTCTTATGTTCTTATGTGACACAGAGTGTTGGACTGGAGGGGCCACTGGCCTGATCCAACATGGCTTCTCTGATGTTCTTATGTGACACAGAGTGTTGGACTGGAGGGGCCATTGGCCTGATCCAACATGGCTTCTCTTATGTTCTTTGAGTAAGAACTTTTTAAAAAAAAAATCCATTGCACAATATAAAATCCCCACATCTGTGGCACAGCCGTGAGAGAAAACCCAGTTCCCATAAAGGCTCCCGTAAACCCTCTCCAGAGCCAAAGAAACGGGACATTCTCACGGGCTTAGTGGGCTGTCTGGAACTCAGGCAGTGGCAGTAGGCCAGAGATGATCTTTTCTGTAAGATCCTTAATGAGAAATTCCATTCATAATTGCTTTCTCCCTCCCCTACCTAATTCCGCCCCCCCGAGCTGGCAGGCGGGAAGTTAATACGGTGACAAACGTCTTTGTGTGGTGTGGCTCTGAAGATGCTTTTAATTAACACTTAACCTTGTCCTCAGCTTTCCTCTCCACAAGGAAAACAACAAAAAAGTAAAAAAAAAATCTTCTGTGGCAGTGGCAAAGAAATGCAGAGTCACGTTCATGGAAATACGTTCTGCTTTGGACGGTGTGGCACAGCAGTAGGTGGGTAGCCCAGGCTAACGTGATCTCATCAGATATAGAACATAAGAACATAAGAGAAGCCATGCTGGATCAGGCCAGTGGCCCCTCCAGTCCAGCACTCTGTGACACATAAGAACATATGAGAAGTCATGTTGGATCAGGCCAAGGGCCCCTCCAGTCCAACACTCTGTGTCACATAAGAACATAAGAGAAGCCATGTTGGATCAGGCCAGTGGCCTCTCCAGTCCAACACTCTGTGTCACATAAGAACATAAGAGAAGCCATGTTGGATCAGGCCAGTGGCCCCTCCAGTCCAACACTCTGTGTCACATAAGAACATAAGAGAAGCCATGCTGGATCAGGCCAGTGGCCCCTCCAGTCCAACACTCTGTGTCAAGATATAGAGTTAGCCAACGTATGAAGCGGGCAAGGCAGTTGGCCCCTTTCCTTGAGCGCCGGGACCTCGCAACAGTGATCCACGCAACGGTCACCTCAAGATTAGACTACTGTAATGCCCTCTACTTGGGGCTACCTTTGTGCCGGACTCGGAGACTGCAGCTAGTGCAGAACGCGGCAGCCAGGCTGTTGTTGGGGCTCCCGAAACGGGAGCATATACGGCCGGGGCTGCGTGAACTGCACTGGCTGCCGATTACATACCGGGTCCAGTACAAAGTGTTGGTCATTACCTTTAAAGCCTTATATGGCCGAGGACCCGCCTACCTGAGGGACCGTCTTTCCCCATATGAACCCCAGAGAGCACTGAGGTCAGCCGGAAAAAACCTAATGACTATCCCTGGGCCGAAGGAGAGTAAATACCAGAATACTAGAACACGGGCCTTTTCAATCGCGGCCCCGGCCCGATGGAACCAACTCCCCGAGGAGGTGCGGGCCCTGCGGAACCTCGATCAGTTCCGCAGGGCCTGCAAGACCACCCTTTTTAAACTTGCACATTCGGACTGCTAAAGAAGTTTGTTAATCAAGGATCCGCCAATGCGGTTTTAAAGACCTATACCGCTGCGTATAAACTGGCAGAACTAGCGTTAAACACCATCAGCACAGTCAGTCGAAGTTACTTAACCGTATGTACTGGATTATTGGATTTAATGTTATTACGTTTAATGTTTTTATATTGTTAAATTTAAAGGCTTTATCCATTATTGTATGTTTTTATATAGTGTTGTTAGCCGCCCTGAGCCTGCCGAGGTGGGGAGGGCGGGATAGAAATAAAATTTATTATTATTATTATATTATTATGAGGGGGGGGGACGAGACAACAGTGGCACAGAGAGACAGCAGAGTGCAGTGGTCAGAGCAGTTGGGCTACGCTCTGTGAGAGTCAGGGTCACATCCTCACTCTGCCGTTACCTACTGGGTAGGGCTGACAGTTCTGGATTGAGAAATACCTGGAGATTGGGGGGGGTGGAGCCTGGGGAAGGCGGGGCTTGGGGAGGGGAGGGGCCTCAGCAGGGTAGAATGCCCAAGAGTCCACTCTCCACAGAAGCCACTGTCTCCAGGGGAACTGATCTCTACTGTTCGGAGAGTGCGTGTAACATCAGGAGATCGCCAGGTGTCACAGAATTATGGAATCTCAGACTTGGAGGGCTCCTCCAGGGACATCTTAGTATAGCCCCCTGGCACAAGGCAGGAAATTCACAAATACCTCCCCCCTAAATTCACAGGATCCGCATTGCTGTCAGACGGCCACCTAGCTTCTGCTTAAAAACCTCCAAGGAAGGAGAGCCCACCATCTCCCGAGGAAGCCTGTTCCACTGAGGAAGAAGAAGAAGAAGACCACTGTAGATTTATACCCCACTCTGCTCTCTGAATCAGAGTCTCAGAGCAGCTCACAATCTCCTTTATCTTCTTTCCCCACAACACACACCCTTTGAGGTGGGTGGGGCTGAGAGAGCCCTCACAGAAGCTGCCCTTTCAAGGACAGCTATGGCTAACCCAAGGCCATTCCAGCAGCTGTAACTGGAGAAGTGGGGAATCAAACCCGGTTCTCTCAGATAAGAGTCCGCACACTTAACTGTTACACCAAACCAGCTCTCACCACTCACGCCGCCATAAAGGTCTTCCTAATATTGAGTTGGAAACTCTTCTGATTTAATTTCAATCCGTTGGTTCTGGTCCTGCCTTCCGGGGCCACAGAAAACAATTCCACACCATCCTCTATACGACAGCCCTTCAAGGACTTGAAGATGGTGATCCTATCACCTCTCAGCTGCCTCCTCTCCAGGCTAAACATCCCCAGCTCCTTCAACCTTTCCTCATAGGACTTGGTCTCCAGACCCCTCGCCATCCTCACCCCACACTCATCCTCAGCCCCTCAGCCAGTTTGGTGTAGTGGTTAAGTGTGCGGACTCTTATCTGGGAGAACCAGGTTTGATTCCCCACTCCTCCACTTGCACCTGCTGGAATGGCCTTGGGTCAGCCATAGCTCTGGCAGAGGTTGTCCCTGAAAGGGCAGATGCTGTGAAAGTCCTCTACAGCCCCACCCACCTCACAGGGTGTCTGTTGAGGGGGAGGGAGATACAGGAGATTGTGAGCCGCTCTGAGACTCCTGAGTGGAGGGCGGAATATAAATCCAATGTCGTCTTCTTGTTCTTCATTACCCTCCTCTGGACCCCTTCCAGCTTGTCTATATCCTTCTTAAAACGTGGTCCCCAAAACTGAACAAAATACTCCACCAGGGTGAGGTCTTACCAGCGGTTGTCACCTGGAGGTTGGCAACCAGACATCCCGCCGTTACCTTAACATTAAAGCGATTCGTCTGCTGCTTCCTGAGATGCCAAATTTCCGTTATCTAACCAGTAGAGCAGATGACGTAATTTAAAAAAAAAAATACAGATGTGTCCATTTGGCCAGTGTCCAAAATATGTTAATATCAGGAAAAAATTCTCAGGTTTGGATCTCAGAGAGAAAACTCAGGATAAAACAACAATGCCTGTCAGGTTTCAAGAAACACCCACATATCCTTCTTCTTTCTGTCATCAGTGGAAACCGACAATTCACGGTGCCCCCCACGGGTCTGAATGTCAAAAGATAGCAATCATAACTCAAATATTTCTGACATCGCACTGAGAACATAAGAGAAGCCATGTTAGATCAGGCCAATGGCCCCTGCAGTCCAACACTGTGTCACATAAGAACATAAGAGAAGCCATGTTGGATCAGGCCAATGGCCTTCCAGTCCAACACTCTGTGTCACTTAAGAACATAAGAGAAGCCATGATAGATCAGGCCAATGGCCCGTCCAGTCCAACACTCTGTGTCACATAAGAACATAAGAGAAGCCATGTTAGATCAGGCCAATGGCCCATCCAGTCCAACACTCTGTGTCACATAAGAACATAAGAGACGCCATGTTGGATAAGGCCAATGGCCCATCCAGCCCAACACTCTGTGTCACATAAGAACATAAGAGACGCCACGTTGGATCAGGCCAGTGGCCCATCCAGTCCAACACTCTGTGTCACATAAGAACATAAGAGAAGCCATGTTGGATCAGGCCAATGGCCCATCCAGTCCAACACTCTGTGTCACATAAGAACATAAGAGAAGCCATGTTGAATCAGGCCAATGGCCCATCCAGTCCAACACTCTGTGTGACTTAAGAACATAAGAGAAGCCATGTTAGATCAGGCCAATGGCCCGTCCAGTCCAACACACTGTGTCACATAAGAACATAAGAGAAGCCATGTTACATCAGACCAATGGCCCGTCCAGTCCAACACTCTGTGTCACATAAGAGACCAACACTCTGTGTCACATAAGAACATAAGAGAAGCCATGTTACATCAGACCAATGGCCCGTCCAGTCCAACACTCTGTGTCACATAAGAACATAAGAGAAGCCATGTTGGATCAGGCCAATGGCACATCCAGTCCAACACTCTGTGTCACATAAGAACATAAGAGAAGCCATGTTGGATCAGGCCAATGGCCCATCCAGTCCAATACTCTGTGTCACATAAGAACATAAGAGAAGCCATGTTGGATCAAGCCAACGGCCGCTCCAGTCCAACACTCTGTGTCACAGAAGAACATAAGAGAAGCCATGTTGGATCAGGCCAATGGCCCATCCAGTCCAACACTCTGTGTCACATAAGAACATAAGAGAAGCCATGTTGGATCAGGCCAATGGCCCATCCAGTCCAACACTCTGGGTCACATAAGAACATAAGAGAAGCCATGTTGGATCAAGCCAACGGCCCATCCAGTCCAACACTCTGTGTCACATAAGAACATAAGAGAAGCCATGTTGGATCAGGCCAATGGCCCATCCAGTCCAACACTATGTCACATAAGAACATAAGAGAAGCCATGTTGGATCAGGCGAATCGCCCATCCAGTCCAATACTCTGTGCCACACAGTGGCCAATATATGTGTGTGTGTATACACACATACACAGACATATATATACTGTAGCTAATAGCCACTATGGACCTCTTCTCCATATTTTTATCTAACCCCCTCTTGAAGGTGGCTATGCTTGTGGTCGCCACCACCTCCTGTGGCAGTGAATTCCACATGTTAATCACCCTTTGGGTGAAGAAGGACTTCCTTTTATCCATTTTAACCTGACTGCTCAGCAATTTCATCGAATGCCCGCGAGTTCTTGTATTGTGAGAATGGGAGAAAAGGACTTCTTTCTCTGCTTTTTCCATCCCAGTCATACAGTAAGCCTTATCAGACTAGAATGATTTGTTTATGTATGGCCCGCTGGTTAATTGAGGAAGAAAGAGCAGTATCGATCTCAGTTTTGTCTAAAAGGGGATACCGCTTAGCAATGAAGTTTGTCAAATCTTTAGAGTTTGGCAAAATTCTCACAGGGGGTTTGAACACTGGAGCCCAGAAGTATTGGGGGGTGGGGAAGGGAGAGAAAGAAAGAGCCCTATAAAATATAGAGGTTCCAGATCTCCTCTCCTGTGAGCTTCTGCCCAAAATGAGGCCTGGTCTTTAGAGAATCTCCTAGTTCTACAGTGTTTTCGCAGTGAGAATGCGACATCAAGACCATCTGGCTTTGAGAATGGAGAATCATGCAGGGGTACGACAGGCAGACTCCTCCGTGGGTGGGAATTCTAGGCACTTAGGAGAATATAGTTTTTTTTCTTTTCTTTTAGCATTTCGCTGGACCCTAGCAGACAGATTGGAACTTCTTGGTTCTGGCTTAGAAAATCTGCCCCAAGTTTTGCTTCTTTTCTTTAACCCCAACTGTAGCTCAGTCTGAACATGCCAGAGAGAGTTGGCCGTACAGGCTACATGGAACTAGTTGGCTAATCCCAGCTAAGGCTGTGCAGGTAAGGAGGGTATCTGTTGGCTGTTGTAGGCTTTAGGGGCCTTAATGCAGAGATATCCCTGCTGCATGGTGGAAGGGGGAATGTGGCAGTCTGGAATTCAAAACTGCATGCATGGAGCTTCCGGCTTTCCTATGCGAACCCTGCACTCCCTTTGCATTGGGTGAGCAAACCAGTCTATGGCAAGTTGAGGGCCAGTTTTGTGTGGTGGTTAAGTGTGTGGACTCATATCTGGGAGAACCGGGTTTGATTCCCCACTCCTCCACTTGCACCTGCTGGAATGGCCTTGGGTCAGCCATAGCTCTCTTCTCTGGGAGAACCGGGTTTGATTCCCCCCTCCTCCACTTGCACCTGCTGGAATGGCCTGGAGTCAGAAATAGCTCTCTTATCTGGGAGAACCAGGTTGGATTCCCCACTCCTCCACTGGCAGCTGCTGGAATGGCCTTGGGTCAGCCATAGCTCTCTTCTCTGGGAGAACCGGGTTGGATTCCCCTTCCCACTTGCACCTGCTGGAATGGCCTTGGGTCAGCCAGAGCTCTCTTATCTGGGAGAACCAGATTTGATTCCCCACTCCTCCACTTGCAGCTGCTGGAATGGCCTTCGGTCAGCCAGAGCTCTCTTATCTGGGAGAACCGGGTTTGATTCCCCACTCCTCCACTTGCACCTGCTGGAATGGCCTTGGGTCAACCATAGCTCTCTTATCTGGGAGAACTGGGTTTGATTCCCCCACTCCTCCACTTGCAGCTGCTGGATTGGCCTTGGGTCAACCAAAGCTCTCTTATCTGGGAGAACCAGATTTGATTCCCCACTCCTCCACTTGCAGCTGCTGGAATGGCCTTGGGTCAGCCATAGCTCTCTTATCTGGGATAACCAGGTTTGACTCCCCACTCCTCGACTTGCAGCTGCTGTAATGGCCTTGGGTCAGCCATAGCTCTCGCATAGAGATCCTTCAAAGGGCAGCTTCTGAGAGTTCTCTCAGCCCCACCCATCTCACAGGGTGTCTGTTGTGGTGGGGGGGGGGGAGGAAGGTAAAGGAGATTGTGACCGCTCTGAGATTCAGGGTATTGGGCGGGTTATAAATCCAGTATCACCACCATCACCATCACCACCTCCCTCCTCCTCCTTCTTTTCTTCTTCTTTTCTTCTTCTTTTTCTTCTGACTGCAACCTTCCCCAAAAGTTTGTTCCAAGTCATTTTCTAGAAAAATCACAGCAAATTAGGGGCAGTTGCTGAAGCAGGGCAAACGGAGGGGGTAGCGTCACGTGGAAACTTCCGGATCGTCACGTGCTTCCGAAACCCATGCTGGTGTAAGGAAGCGGAGGGGCTGAGCAGTGTGGATGCAGCCCTGATTCAACGCGAGGGCTGCTGAAAGGCCTATCGCTTTGTGAAGCATCGTTTATAATTACTTCTCAGATGATCTGCTCTTCCATTTCGCCAACAAAAGAAATTCAAATTACTCATCCCGCAACAGGGTTGGTGATGAATCGGGGGCGGAGGCACCCTGGTCTTTAAAGCTGGATGATTCCACCCCACCCCCCTCCAAAGTAGATTTTCTTTCATTCTCTGCCGAGCTACAGTCAGGGGTGAAAATCTTGTGAGCAGAGAAATCTGAATTGGGAAATTGCAAACTGGGGCTCCCCCTCCCCACTTTCTGGTTTGCAAAAAGAACATAAGAACATAAGAGAAGCCATGTTGGATCAGGCCAATGGCCTATCCAGTCCAACACTCTGTGTCACATAAGAACATAAGAGAAGCCATGTTGGATCAGGCCAATGGCCCCTCCAGTCCAACACTCTGTGTCACATAAGAACATAAGAGAAGCCATGTTGGATCAGGCCAATGGCCCCTCCAGTCCAACACTCTGTGTCACATAAGAACATAAGAGAAGCCATGTTGGATCAGGCCAATGGCCCATCCAGTCCAACACTCTGTGTCACATAAGAACATAAGAGTAGCCATATTGGATCAGGCCAATGGCCCATCCAGTCCAACACTCTGTGTCACATAAGAACATAAGAGTAGCCATATTGGATCAGGCCAATGGCCATCCAGTCCAACACTCTGTATCACATAAGAACATAAGAGAAGCCCTGTTGGATCAGGCCAGTGGCCCATCCAGTCCAACACTCTGTCACATAAGAACATAAGAGAAGCCCTGTTGGATCAGGCCAGTGGCCCATCCAGTCCAACACTCTGTCACATAAGAACATAAGAGAAGCCCTGTGGGATCAGGCCAATGGCCCATCCAGTCCAACAATCTGTCACATAAGAACATAAGAGAAGCCCTGTGGGATCAGGCCAATGGCCCATCCAGTCCAACACTCTGTCATATAAGAGAACATAAGAGAAGCCATGTTGGATCAGGCCTGTTGGAGAAGCCTGCTGGGTGACCTTGGGCCGGTCACGGTTATCTCATCTCCCAGCCCCACCTGCCTCACAAGGTGCCTGCTGTAGGTAGAGTATCTGCTTGGCATGGAGATACCAGGTTCAATCCCCAAACTCTCCAGTTAGAAGGACCGGGCAGGAGGTGATGGGAAAGACCTCTGCCTGAGACCCTGGAGAGCCACCACCAGTCTAAGTTCTCAACAGTGACCTCGACAGGCCAAGGGTCTGGTCCAGTATAGGGCAGCTTCATGTCTGGTGTAGTGGTTAAGTGTGCAGACTCATAACTGGGAGAACTGGGTTTGATTCCCCATGCCTCCCCTTGCAGCTGCTGGAATGGCCTTGGGTCAGCCAGAGCTCTCTTATCGGGGAGAACCGGGCTTGATTCCCCCCTCCTCCGCTTGCACCTGCTGGAATGGCCTTGGGTCAGCCAGAACTCTCTTATCTGGGAAAACCGGGTTTGATTCCCCCCTCCTCTGCTCGCAGCTGCTGGAATGGCCTTGGGTCAGCCAGAGCTCTCTTATCTGGGAGAACCGGGCTTGATTCCCCCCTCCTCCGCTTGCACCTGCTGGAATGGCCTTGGGTCAGCCAGAGCTCTCTTATCTGGGAAAACCGGGTTTGATTCCCCCCTCCTCTGCTCGCACCTGCTGGAATGGCCTTGGGTCAGCCAGAGCTCTCTTATCTGGGAGAACCGGGTTTGATTCCCCACTCCTCAACTTGCAGCTGCTGGAATGGCCTTGGGCCAGCCAGAGCTCTCTTATCTGGGAAAACCGGGTTTGATTCCTCACTCCTCCACTTGCAGCTGCTGGAATGGCCTTGGGTCAGCCAGAGCTCTCTTATCTGGGAAAACTGGGTTTGATTCCCCACTCCTCCACTTGCAGCTGCTGGAATGGCCTTGGGTCAGCCAGAGCTCTCTTATCTGGGAGAACCGGGTTTGATTCCCCACTCCTCCCCTTGCAGCTGCTGGAATGGCCTTGGGTCAGCCACAGCTCTCTTATCTGGGAGAACCGGGTTTGATTCCCCACTCCTCCACTTGCAGCTGCTGGAATGGCCTTGGGTCAGCCCGAGCTCTCTTATCTGGGAGATCCAGGTTTGATTCCCCACTCCTCCACTTGCACCTGCTGGAATGGCCTTGGGTGGGCCGTAGCTCTCTTATCTGGAAGAACCGGGTTCGATTCCCCCACTCCTCCACTTGCAGCTGCTGGAATGGCCTTGGGTCAGCCAGAGGTCTCTTATCTGGGTGATCCGGGTTTGATTCCCCACTCCTTCACTTGCACCTGCTGGAATGGCCTTGGGTCAGCCAGAGCTCTCTTATATGGGAGATCCAGGTTTGATTCCCCACTCCTTCACTTGCACCTGCTGGAATGGCCTTGGGTCAGCCAGAGCTCTCTTATCTGGGCGATCCGGGTTTGATTCCCCACTCCTCCACTTGCACCTGCTGGAATGGCCTTGGGTCAGCCAGAGCTCTCTTATCTGGGCGATCCGGGTTTGATTCCCCACTCCTCCACTTGCACCTGCTGGAATGGCCTTGGGTTAACCAGAGCTCTCTTATATGGAAGAACCGGGTTTGATTCCCCCCTCCTCCACTTGCACCTGCTGGAATGGCCTTGGGTCAGCCAGAGCTCTCTTATCTGGGAGAACCGGGTTTGATTCCCCCCTCCTCCACTTGCAACTGCTGGAATGGCCTTGGTTCAGCCAGAGCTCTTGTAGGAGTTGTCCTTGAAAGGGCAGCTTCTGGGAGAGCTCTCTCAGCCCCACCCACCTCACAGGGTGTTTTTTGGGGGGGGAGGTAAAGGAGATTGTGAGCAGCTCTGGGACTCTGAGATTCAGAGTGGAAGGCAGGATATAAGTCCAATATCATCATCATCAACTCCTCCTCCTTCCTCCTTCTTTCTTCTTCCTTCCTTCTTCCTGTGAACCTAGGCCTCTTGGATCCTAGTCCAACACTGTAACTACTACGGCACACTGCCCTCTGTGCCAGTCCCCAAAGGCTTGAGCATCCCGAGTGCGAGTCTAGGCATCCTTCCTCAAACCAGCAGTTGCATCAGTTTGGTTATATTTTTTATATCACGTGCTTCCTGTGTGTATCTCTTCCATAAAATAAAGAACTCAAATAAATGCGAAGAGGTTTTAGGAAGTGGGTTGTTTCGGCTCCCCGTTGAAGATAGAAGCAGGTTATAAATAGCTAAATAAAGAAGCAGATTCAGGTCTATAGTAGCCCCTTAGAGACCAACAAATTTTTCATGGGTATGAGCTTTCGAGAGACAAAGTCCCCTTTGCCATAAAAACAAAATAAATCTCTCTATGAAGGCAAGGCGGTAAAAAAAAAAATTTTTAAACCCACAATTTTGTGGTCACATTTATATGCTGGTATTGTGGTAAATGCCAGGGAGGTGGTGAACAATTGGCATTTGCTGATGATTCTTCAGGGTTTAGAGAAAGCCCAGAAAAGGGCAACTAAAATGATTAAAGGGCTGGAACACTTTCCCTATGAAGAAAGGTTGAAACGCTTGGGGCTCTTTCGCTTGGAGAAACGTCGACTGCGGGGTGACATGATAGAGGTTTACAAGATAATGCATGGGATGGAGAAAGTAGTGAAAGAAGTACTTTTCTCCCTTTCTCACAATACAAGAACTCGTGGGCATTCGATGAAATTGCTGAGCAGACAGGTTAAAACGGATAAAAGAAAGTACTTCTTCACCCAAAGGGTGATTAACATGTGGAATTCACTGCCACAGGAGGTGGTGGCGGCTACAGGCATAGCCAGCTTCAAGAGGGGGTTAGATAAAAATATGGAGCAGAGGTCCATCAGTGGCTATTAGCCACAGTGTGTGTGTGTGTGTGTGTGTGTGTATATATATATATATATATATAATTTTTTGGGGCCACTGTGTGACACAGAGTGTTGGACTGGATGGGCCCTTGGCCTGATCCAACATGGCTTCTCTTATGTTCTTATGTGACACAGAGCGTTGGACTGGATGGGCCACTGGCCTGATCCAACAAGGCTTCTCTTATGTTCTTATGTGATAGAGTGTTGGACTGGATGGGCCACTGGCCTGATCCAACGTGGCATCTCTTATGTTCTTATGTGACACAGAGTGTTGGACTGGAGGGGCCACTGGCCTGATCCAACATGGCGTTTCTTATGTTCTTATGTGACACAGAGTGTTGGACTGGATGGGCCACTGGCCTGATCCAACGTGGCGTCTCTTATGTTCTTATGTGACACAGAGTGTTGGACTGGATGGGCCACTGGCCTGATCCAACGTGGCTTCTCTTATGTTCTTATGTGACACAGAGTATTGGACTGGATGGGCCACTGGCATGATCCAACGTGGCTTCTCTTATGTTCTTATGTGACACAGAGTGTTGGACTGGATGGGCCATTGGCCTTATCCAACATGGCTTCTCTTATGTTCTTATGTTCTCATAACCCCTCCTATTACCCTATGTTAAACTATTCTATTTTGTTATATTTTATTATTTCTTTTGTATTGTTTCAAGGCTCTATATTGCTTCGATATAATAATGCTCTATTTGTGTGAATAATTTTTATGTAAACAGAGCATATGTTAATAAAGAAAAGAAAATTGGTTTTTTGGGGGGGCGGGGGGGAGATTTGACAAACTTTCTAACATTTTTTCCCACCAAAAAAAAAAAGAGAAAAGAACCCAAACCTATCAAGACGACAGATGGAAATCTTCATCATACCACTGTAGCCACATCAGAGAAAGTAATTTAAACAGTATGATGAGAGTAAGGTTTTATTATGGCAATTACAACTCAAGAAGCGTTTTACGGTAGATGCTGAGCTGATGTAATTTAGTAAACCTTCCGGTGATGTCAGGGGTGTGTGGCGTATGCACAAGTTGTGCTAATGAACTCCGGCACCTCTTTTTCTACAAGTTGGCAGTTGAGAGCCAGTTTGGTGTAGTGGTTAAGTGTGCGGATTCTTAGCTGGGAGAACCAAGCTTGATTCCCCACTCCTCCACTTGCAGCTGCTGGAATGGCCTTGGGTCAGCCAGAGCTCTCTTCTCTGGGAGAACCGGGTTTGATTCCCCACTCCTCCACTTGCAGCTGCTAGAATGGCCTTGGGTCAGCCATACCTCTCTTCTCTGGGAGAACCGGGTTTGATTCCCCCCTCCTCCACTTGCAGCTGCTGGAATGGCCTTGGGTTAGCCAGAGCTCTCTTATCTGTGAGAACCGAGTTTGATTCCCCACTCCTCCACTTGCAGCTGCTGGAATGGCCTTGGGTCAGCCAGAGCTCTCGCAGAGCTTGTCCTTCCTTGCTGTGAGAGCCCTCTCAGCCCCACCCACCTCACAGGGTGTCTGCTGTGGGGGTAGAAGACATAGGAGATTGTAAGCTGCTCTAAGTCTCTGATTCCCCACTCCTCCACTTGCAGCTGCTGTAATGGCCTTGGGTCAGCCATAGCTCTCGCAGAGCTTGTCCTTGAAAGGGCAGCTGCCGTGAGACGCCTCTCAGCCCCACCCACCTCACAGGGCGTCTGCTGTGGGGGGAGAAGACATAAGAGATTGTAAGCTGCTCTGAGTCTCTGATTCAGAGAGAAGGGCGGGGTATAAATCTGCAATTCTTCTTATCTGGGAGAACCGGGTTTGATTCCCCACTCCTCCACTTGTAGCTGCTGGAATGGCCCTTGGATTAGCCACAGCTCTGGCAGAGGTTGTCCTTGAAAGGGCAGCTGCTGTGAGAGCCCTCTCAGCCCCACCCACCTCACAGGGTGTCTGTTGTGGGGGGAGAAGACGTAGGAGATTGTAAACCGCTCTGATTCAGAGAGTAGGGCGGGGTATAAATCTGCAGTCGTCGTTTCTAAACAGGGCTGTTATTAAGAGCTATCAATGCAAAGCAAACGTCCCTGTGCAATGTTTTGAACGCATCGGAAGGGTTTTTATTAGAAGCTGGACCAAACAGCTGCCGAGCTGCCTCTTAAACAGACACCTGCCAATCACCGTCAATTACAAAATGATGCAAATTATACGGAGGGGAAAAGAGATTGCCAGGAGAGAAGAGACACTCCGGCGTTCAGCACAAACACAAATCAACCATCCGCCGGCGTCTCCGGGAATCAAGCAGCCTCAAATCTCACACCAACAGTTACCTGAGCTGCCAAGGCGAATGATACGAACGGTGCGGGATCCAATCACATGCTCGGTGAGCAGCCAGCGGCTTCGACAAAGCATGTTCGGCCGTGCGCACGCACAAAATGCACACCTCGGGGAAAATAGGACACAGAGACAAACAGCACAAAAGCAACCGATGCAGCTGGGTGAAGCCCTCCACAAGAGTTCTGTTTCAGCGTACTCATCTGCGGGCTTTTTTTAATCATACCAGAAGAAGATGAAGACAACAATGAAGAAGCCGAGAAGACGACGACGACGATGGGTTTATAATCCCACCCTTCACTCTAAAGCTCAGAGCAGCTTACAATCTCCTTTACCTTCCCCCCGCCCCGCACAACAGACACCCTGTGAGGTAGGTGGGTCTGAGAGAGCTCTGACAGAAGCTGCCCTTTCACGGACTAACCCAAGCCCATTCCAGCAGCTGCAAGTGGAGGAGGGGGGAATCAAACCCGGTTCTCCCAGATAAGAGAGCTATGGCTGACCCAAGGCCATTCCAGCTGCTGCAAGTGGAGGAGTGGGGAATCAAACCTGGTTCTCCCAGAGAAGAGAGCTATGGCTGACCCAAGGCCTTTCCAGCAGGTGCGAGTGGAGGAGTGGGGAATCAAACCCGGTTCTCCCAGATAAGTGAGCTCTGGCTGACCCAAGGCCATTCCAGCAGGTGCAAGTGGAGAAGTGGGCAATCAAATCCGGTTCTCCCAGATAAGAGTCCGCGCAACTTCACCACTACACCATTCGATGACATTGCTGAGCAGACAGGTTAAAATGGATAAAAGGAAGTTCTTCTTCACCCAAAGGCTGATTAACATGTGGAATTCACTGCCACAGGAGGTGGTGGCGGCCACAAGTATAGCCACCTTCAAGAGGGGTTTAGATAAAAATATGGAGCAGAGGTCCATCAGTGGCTATTAGCCACAGTGTGTGTGTATATATAAAAAAAAATTGCCACTGTGTGACACAGAGTGTTGGACTGGATGGGCCACTGGCCTGATCTAACAGGGCTTCTCTTATGTTCTTATGTGACACAGAGTGTTGGACTGGAGGGGCCATTGGCCTGATCCAACAGGGCTTCTCTTATGTTCTTATGTGACACAGAGTGTTGGACTGGAGGGGCCACTGGCCTGATCTAACAGGGCTTCTCTTATGTTCTTATGTGACACAGAGTGTTGGACTGGAGGGGCCACTGACCTGATCCAACAGGGCTTCTCTTATGTTCTTATGTGACACAGAGTGTTGGACTGGAGGGGCCACTGACCTGATCCAACAGGGCTTCTCTTATGTTCTTATGTGACACAGAGTGTTGGACTGGAGGGGCCACTGACCTGATCCAACAGGGCTTCTCTTATGTTCTTATGTGACACAGAGTGTTGGACTGGAGGGGCCACTGACCTAATCCAACAGGGCTTCTCTTATGTTCTTATGTGACACAGAGTGTTGGACTGGAGGGGCCACTGACCTGATCCAACAGGGCTTCTCTTATGTTCTTATGTGACACAGAGTGTTGGACTGGAGGGGCCATTGGCCTGATCCAACAGGGCTTCTCTTATGTTCTTATGTGACACAGAGTGTTGGACTGGAGGGGCCACTGACCTGATCCAACAGGGCTTCTCTTATGTTCTTATGTGACACAGAGTGTTGGACTGGAGGGGCCACTGACCTGATCCAACAGGGCTTCTCTTATGTTCTTATGTGACACAGAGTGTTGGACTGGAGGGGCCACTGACCTGATCCAACAGGGCTTCTCTTATGTTCTTATGTGACACAGAGTGTTGGACTGGAGGGGCCACTGACCTGATCCAACAGGGCTTCTCTTATGTTCTTATGTGACACAGAGTGTTGGACTGGAGGGGCCACTGGCCTGATCCAACAGGGCTTCTCTTATGTTCTTACCAAACCAGACAGAGAAAGAGACAGCAGCAGAGAGAGAGAGAGACAGACAGACAGACAGACAGACAGACACAGAGAGAGAGACAGATAGAAATCCTTGTTCACACGGGCTTTGCTCTCTGAGCATTGGACTTTCCGCAATTAAAAGTGAACCCTTCTCTTGGCCAGCACCCAGCCAAGATGTCATAAATAATTCCTTTGCCCTGGTTCTAATGGGCTAGCCCTTCCCCACAGCTTTTGAATGCCTTTGCATTGAACACTAAAGAGCATCTTCCATTAGAGGATACAACGGAGGGGGGGGAGATTCAGTCCCTTCCCGGAAAGGGGGAAACCACAACCAATGCCCGGCTTAATAGAACTCAAAGCAAAATGGCACTTTGCAAAGGGATAAAACAGCAATCCCCAGTATGGTGCCCGGGAGCACCTCTGTACCCCCCCCACCCACCCCACAGATACCATTTCCTGACAACTGCTGGCCTCTTGAGGTTAAGAATCCAGAAGGATCTTGAATGCAAGAAACATATAAGGAGCTGTGAGCAGTTCACTACGAGCTGACTGACTGGGGAAGGGACTGTGGCTCAGTGGCAGAGCCTCTGCTTGGCATGCAGAAGGTCCCAGGTTCAATCCCCAGCATCTCCAGCTAAAAGGACCAGGCAGTAGGCGATGGGAAAGACCTCAGCCTGAGAGCCTGGAGAGACATACAGTGGGGCTGTAGCTCAGTGGCAGGGCATCTGCTTGGTAAGCAGAAGGCCCCAGGTTCAATCCCTGGCATCTCCAGTTAAAAGGACCAGGCAATAGGCAATGGGAAAGACCTCAGCCTGAGACCCTGGAGAGCCATGAATGGGGCTGTGGCTCAGTGGTAGAGTATCTGCTTGGTAAGCAGAAGGTTCCAGGTTCAATCCCCAGCATCTCCAGGTAAAAGGACCAGGCAGGAGGTCATGGGAAAGACCTCAGCCTGAGACCCAGGAGAGACATACAGTGGGGCTGTAGCTCAGTGGCAGGGCATCTGCTTGGGAAGCAGAAGGTCCCAGGTTCAATCCCCGGCATCTCCAGTTAAAAGGACCAGGCAGGAGGTCATAGGAAAGACCTCAGCCTGAGACCCAGGAGAGACATACAGTGGGGCTGTAGCTCAGTGGCAGGGCATCTGCTTGGGAAGCAGAAGGTCCCAGGTTCAATCCCCAGCATCTCCAGTTAAAAGGACCAGGCAGGAGGTCATAGGAAAGACCTCAGCCTGAGACCCAGGAGAGACATACAGTGGGGCTGTAGCTCAGTGGCAGGGCATCTGCTTGGGAAGCAGAAGGTCCCAGGTTCAATCCCCGGCATCTCCAGTTAAAAGGACCAGGCAGGAGGTCATGGGAAAGACCTCAGCCTGAGACCCAGGAGAGCCGCTGCCAGTCTGAGTAGACATGACTGACTTTGATAGACCAGAGATCTGATTCAGTATAAGGCAGCTTCATTAAGGAAGCAGCCATGGCTTAGCGGCAGATCATCTGCTTGGCATGCAGAAGGTCTTGGGTTCAATCCCCGGCACGTCCCGTTAAAGGGATCAAGCAGTAGGGGATGGGAAAGACCTCCATCTCAGGCCCTGGAAAGACATAGATGGGTTGTGGCTCAGAGACAGGGCCTCTGCTTAGCATGCAGAAGGTCACAGGTTCAATCCCCGGCATCTCCAGTTAAAAAAAAAACCTCAGGCAAACATCTGCTTGAGACCCTAGAGAGCTGCTGCCAGTCCAACCAGACAATCATAGCAAGGGAACAAAGCAGTAGACAAGGCCACCTTTAAGACCAACTAAGTTTTAGGAGAGCCAGTTTGGTGTAGTGGTTAAGTGTGCGGACTCTTATCTGGGAGAACCGGGTTTGATTCCCCACTCCTCCACTTGCACCTGCTGGAATGGCCTTGGGTCAGCCATAGCTCTGCCAGAGGTTGTCCTTGAAAGGGCAGCTGCTGTGAGAGCACTCTCCAGCCCCGCCCACCTCACAGGGTGTCTGTTGTGGGGGAGGAAGGGAAAGGAGATTGTGAGCCGCTCTGAGACTCTTCGGAGTGGAGGGCGGGATATAAATCCAATATCTTCATCTACCTCACAGGGTGTCTGTTGTGGGGGGGGGAAGGGAAAGGAGATTGTGAGCCGCTCTGAGACTCTTCGGGGTGGAGGGCGGGATATAAATCCAATATCTTCATCTACCTCACAGGGTGTCTGTTGTGGGGGAGGAAGGGAAAGGAGATTGTGAGCCGCTCTGAGACTCTTTGGAGTGGAGGGCGGGATATAAATCCAGTATCTTCATCTACCTCACAGGGTGTCTGTTGTGGGGGAGGAAGGGAAAGGAGATTGTGAGCTGCTCTGAGACTCTTTGGAGTGGAGGGCGGGATATAAATCCAGTATCTTCATCTACCTCACAGGGTGTCTGTTGTGGGGGAGGAAGGGAAAGGAGATTGTGAGCCGCTCTGAGACTCTTTGGAGTGGAGGGCGGGATATAAATCCAGTATCTTCATCTACCTCACAGGGTGTCTGTTGTGGGGGAGGAAGGGAAAGGAGATTGTGAGCTGCTCTGAGACTCTTCGGGGTGGAGGGCGGGATATAAATCCAATATCTTCATCTACCTCACAGGGTGTCTGTTGTGGGGGAGGAAGGGAAAGGAGATTGTGAGCCGCTCTGAGACTCTTTGGAGTGGAGGGCGGGATATAAATCCAGTATCTTCATCTACCTCACAGGGTGTCTGTTGTGGGGGAGGAAGGGAAAGGAGATTGTGAGCTGCTCTGAGACTCTTCGGGGTGGAGGGCGGGATATAAATCCAATATCTTCATCTACCTCACAGGGTGTCTGTTGTGGGGGAGGAAGGGAAAGGAGATTGTGAGCCGCTCTGAGACTCTTTGGAGTGGAGGGCGGGATATAAATCCAGTATCTTCATCTACCTCACAGGGTGTCTGTTGTGGGGGAGGAAGGGAAAGGAGATTGTGAGCTGCTCTGAGACTCTTCGGGGTGGAGGGCGGGATATAAATCCAATATCTTCATCTACCTCACAGGGTGTCTGTTGTGGGGGAGGAAGGGAAAGGAGATTGTCAGCCCCTCTGAGACTCTTCGGAGTGGAGGGCGGGATATAAATCCAGTATCTTCATCTACCTCACAGGGTGTCTGTTGTGGGGGAGGAAGGGAAAGGAGATTGTGAGCCGCTCTGAGACTCTTCAGAGTGGAGGGCGGGATATAAATCCAATATCATCTTCTTCTTTATTCAGAATGTAAGCTTTCGTATGCTCTTAGTAAAACTTAGTTGGTCTTAAAGGTGAACTTGTCTCCTGCTTTGTTCCGTTGCTTCAGAGCAACACGGCTGCCTAGTGGAATCAATCCTACCAAGGGTCTGATTCAATATAAGGTAGCTTCATGTACTGGACTTCATGGTTTCGGCAGGCATCAGGCTCGCCAACTTTGACAGACAGAGGGCCGTTTGACAGCGACGGAGATCCTGTGCATTTGGGGTAGGTATTCGTGGGTTTCCTGCATTGTGCAGGGGGTTGGACTAGATGACCCTGGAGGTCCCTTCCAACTCTAGGATTCTGTGATTCTAACTTTGGGCTGGAAAATTGCTAGGAATCTGGGGGACAGTCTGGGGAGGGTGCCGTTTGGGAAGGAGACCGATCTCAGGAGTCCACCTTCCAAAGCAGACATTTTCCCTGGGAGAACCAATCTCCGTGGCCTACAGAGCAGCTGTAGCAGGCCAGACAGCCACAGAAAAATCCCTGCCGTAAAAATTCCTCTTTGCTGGACAGAAAATTCTGAAGGAAGCCAAAGAGAAAAGGGCCATTAAGAAAGCAATTGGGCGGAGATCCTCAAGGGACGCTCCAAAGGACTCTGCCAGATCTTCTCCCTCCCCATCAATAATTTACAGGCGCCTATCAATAATGAAATGGAGCATTTAAATGCATTCCCCCCCATCCCACCTCCACTCCGAATGGTAATGCATTAAGGCCTGGGTGGGGGGAGGGGCTTTCGATCGCTTCCCTGAGAGCACAAAAGCCGTCTTCCCCAAGTCCATTTCTAACACTCACTGCGCCAACCAAGTTTTATTCAGAATGCAAGCTTTTGTGTCCTCTAAGCACACTTCTTCAGATGAGGAATCGGGTATAGTGAGCAGAGCTGCATAGAGCTGGTAGGCGGTGGTTTAGAATGCAAAATGTTACAAATTTAAAATCCAATGACAGAATAGCGAGATTAACAAATGGAGCAAACTTTTGATCTGGGTAGCATGAGCATGAGAAAGCAATAAAACAGTAACGTGTCGAAATGCGAGAATCTCTGCTCATCACTCTATTGTGATAACCTTGGGTCAAAATGAGGGCGTTTCTTTCTCATTTTCTTCCTGTTTGTAACCTCACAACAACCTTGTGAGATAGATAAATGCACTCTCAGCCTAACCTATTTACTTAAATTATATTTATATCCCGCCCATTCTATACAGACTCAAGGCAGCTAACAACATAAAATCGTGGACAAAAGCAATATTAAAACAATAAAACAATAAAGAAAGGAAAGGTCCCCTGTGCAAGCACCAGTCGTTTCCAACTCTGGGGTGACATTGCTTTCACAGCGTTTTCACGGCAGACTTGTTACGGGGTGGTTTGCCATTGCTTTCCCCAGTCCTCTACGCTTTCCCCCCAGCAAGCTGGGTCCTCATTTGACTGACCTCGGAAGGATGGAAGGCTGAGTCAACCTCGAGCCGGCTACCTGAACACCCAGCTTCCGCCGGGGATCGAACTCAGGTCGTGAGCAGAGCTTCGGACTGCAGTACTGCAGCTTTAACACTGCGCCACGGGACTCCAATGTCAGAATAGTAAAATTAACACACTGAGCAAACCTTTGATCTGGGTAGCATGAGCATGAGAAACAAATAAAACAGTAACATGTCAAAATGTGAGAATCTCTGCTCATCACTCTATTGTGATAAGCCAGGGTCTTTCTCATTTTCTTCCTGTTTGTAACCTCACAACAACCCTGTGAGGTAGGTTAGGCTGAGAGTGTATTTATGAAGATGAAGATATTGGATTTATATCCCGCCCTCCACTCCGAAGACTCTCAGAGCAGCTCACAATCTCCTTTCCCTTCCTCCCCCACAACAGACACCCTGTGAGGTAGATGAAGATATTGGATTTATATCCTGCCCTCCACTCCGAAGAGTCTCAGAGTGGCTCACAATCTCCTTTCCCTTCCTCCCCCACAACAGACCCCCTGTGAGGTACATGAAGATATTGGATTTATATCTCACCCTCCACTCCAAAGAGTCTCAGAGCAGCTCACAATCTCCTTTTCCTTCCTCCCCCACAACAGACACCCTGTGAGGTAGATGAAGATATTGGATTTATATCCTGCCCTCCACTCCGAAGAGTCTCAGAGCGGCTCACAATCTCCTTTCCCTTCCTCCCCCACAACAGACACCCTGTGAGGTAGATGAAGATATTGGATTTATATCCTGCCCTCCACTCCGAAGAGTCTCAGAGAGCGGCTCACAATCTCCTTTCCCTTCCCCCCCCCCCCACAACAGACACTCTGTGAGGTAGATGAAGACACTGGATTTATATCGTGCCCTCCACTCTGAAGAGTCTCAGAGCGGCTCACAATCTCCTTTAACTTCCTTCCCCACAACAGACACCCTGTGAGGTGGGTGGGGCTGAGAGGGCTCTCACCGCAGCTGCCCTTTCAAGGACAACCTCTGCCAGAGCTATGGCTGACCCAAGGCCATTCCAGAAGGTGCAAGTGGAGGAGTGGGGAATCAAACCCGGTTCTCCCAGATAAGAGTCCGCACACTTAACCACTACACCAAACTGGCTCTATCTATTTATTTACGTTATATTTATATCCCGCCCATTCTATACAGACTCAAGGTCGCTAACAACATAAAAGAGACAGTAAACAAAATGTTTAATTCGATTTATACCCCGCCCTCCCCGCCGAGGCGGGCTCAGGGCGGCTTACATCAGATCACAGCATACTATGATCGCAATGATAAAATCAATAAAACCATTACACAATATAAATTAACAACCATATACAGTTGGTGCTAACAAATTAGATGTTACTCATTTTCAGGACAACAGTTGCTCCAGAATTCTCCTACGGTCAACTGAAGGCTTGCCAGAACAGAGCGGTCTTACAGGCCTTGCGGAACTGAGCAAGGTCCCGCAAGACACCTAACCTCTTCCGGCAATTGATTCCACCAGGAGGGGGCTGCCACTGAAAAGGCCTGGTGCCTGGTGGTCGACAGTCTCACCTCCTTCAGCCCAGGCATCACTAGGAGACCAGATCACTCGTAGAGATCCAGATCTCAGCGCTCTCTGGGGAACGTGTGGGGACAGACGGTCCCTCGGGTAAATGGATCCTCAGCCATATAGGGCTTTAAAGGTAATAACCAGCACTTCGTAATGAATCCGGTACACTATTGCTAGCCATCTGGTACTCTATTGGTAGCTATTGGTATTGTTTTAAAAGCAATATTAAAACAATAAAACTATCAGATAAGTGGCGCTGGTGCTTCTTCAGGCAAGTATGGAACAATATCAGGTTCCAAGGTTGCCCAGCAAACTTCCATGACACAAGTAGCAATTTTTGCTCACAAGACTCCACAGCTTAGAGCAAGGGTAGGGAACGTTGGCTCTCCAGATGTTTTTTGCCTACAACTCCCATCAGCCCCAGCCATTGCTGGCTGGGGCTGATGGGAGTAGTAGGCAAAAAACATCTGGAGAGCCAACGTTCCCTACCCCTGGCTTAGAGGGAACACGGAGAAAACGGCAGCTTTGGAAGGCCGGCTGCGTAGCATTCCACCCTATTAAGGTCCCTCCTCTCCCAAAAACCCCCTCCCCCAGGCTCCAGCCTCAGATCACCAAGTGTTTCCAAACTTGGAGCTGACAACCTGACACAGTTTCACGTTTTCTTCTTTCGCTGCAGACAGACGCCACACGGCAAAAAACCCTTTGGGCTTAAAAGGCATCCTGGGCCGGGAACTTATTCAGCTCACTCTCCCTTCCAAGGTTCTTGGCAACCCTCCCGCCTTTTAGCTCTCCCTTAACGCTGCGATGTGGTTTTAACATCATGTTCTCGGCTGAATAGCAGCCAGAATGGCCTGAAACCTTGGGAGGGCTCCCAGCTGGAGGAGGAGACGGAGGGAGAAGTCCGTGTGCCCAGCTGGAAGCTTCAGTCTTTCCCCGCTACAAATAAGAACATAAGGGAGAAACCATGTTGGATCAGGCCAAGGGCTCATCCAGTCCAACACTCCGTGTCCCACAGGGGCCAAAACCCAGGGGCCATCAGGAGGTCCAACAGGGGGGAAGGAACTCCAGAAGCCCCCTCCCACTGTGGCTTCGCAAGCACTAAGAAGAGAGAGCAACACCGCCCCAGATATAAGAACATAAGAGAAGCCATGTTGGAACAAGCTAATGGCACACCCCGTCCAACACTCTGTGTTACACAGTGGCTAAAACGCAGGGGCTATCAGGAGGTCCACCAGCATGGCCAGAACTTCAGAAGCCCTCCCACTTTTGCCTCTCCAAGCACCAAGAGTAGAGACATCACTGCCCCAGACATAAGAACATAAGAGAAGCCACGTTGGATCAGGCCAATGGCCCATCTAGTCCAACTCTCTGTGTCACACAGTGGCCAACAAAACCAGGTGCCATCAGGATGTCCACCAGTAGGGCCAGAACTCCAGAAGCCTTCCCACTGTGGCCCCCCAAGCACCAAGGAGACACAGCATCACCGCCCCAGATATAAGAACATAAGAGGAGACATCCTGAATCAGGTCAATGGCCGATCCAGTCCAATGCTCTGCGTCACACCATGGCCAAAACCCAGGGGCCATCAGGAGGTCCACCAGCAGGACCAGAACTCCAGAAGCCCTCCCACTCTTGCCCCCCAAGCACCAAAAAGACACAGCATCACTGCCTTACACAAAGTGTTCCATTTATACCTTGTGGCTAATAGCCACTGATGGACCTCCACTCCAAATGTTTCTCCAATCCCCTCTTGAAGCTATGTTTGTCGCCGTCATCGCTTCCTGTGGCAGGGAATTCCACAGGTTCGTTACACTTTGGGAGAAGGACTTCCTTTGATCTGTTCCAAGCCTACTGCTCCGTCATGTCTCTAAAACACTCCCCATTCCACTCCATGATTAAACATTCCCCCTTCCCGCTAACCCCACTGGGCTGTTTCTTACCCACAACCACCCTTGACTTCACCTAAGAACATAAGAACATAAGAGAAGCCATGTTAGATCAGGCCAATGGCCCATCCAGTCCAACATTCTGTGTCACACAGCGGCCAAATATATATATATATATATATATATATATATATACACACACACACACACACACACACACACACATACACACTGTGGCTAATAGCCACTGATGGACCTCTGCTCCATATTTTTATCTAACCCCCTCTTGAAGGTGGCCATGCTTGTGGCCTCCACCACCTCCTGTGGCAGTGAATTCCACATGTTAATCACCCTTTGGGTGAAAAAGTACTTCCTTTTATCCGTTTTAACCTGTCTGCTCAGCAATTTCATCAAATGCCCACGAGTTCTCGTATTGTGAGAAAGGGAGAAAAGTACTTCTTTCTCTACTTTCTCCATCCCATGCATTATCTTGTAAACCTCTATCATGTCACCCCTCTCACTGGCTCCATTTTGTTGTTTTACCGCCACTCATTTATCTATTTACTTTATTATCCTGTTTCCCCTCTCACTGGGGACCCAAAAGGCTGAGAGCGGGAGAATTTTCTCATCACCTCCTGCCTGGTTCTGAGAGCCAGTTTGGTGTAGTGGTTAAATGTGTGGACTCTTAACTGGGAGAACCGGGTTTGATTCCCCACTTCTCCACTTGCACCTGCTGGAACGGCCCTGGGTCAGCCAGAGCTCTTGCCCTGCTGTCCTTGAAAGGGCCACATCTGTGAGAGTTCTCTCAGCCCCACCTATCTCACAAGGTGTCTGTTGGGCGGGGGGGAAGGTAAAAGAGATTGTAACCCACTCTGAGACTGAGATTCTGAATGTCGGGTGGGATATAAATCCAATACCATCATCATCTTCAAAAATCTCTTCCACTGAGTCACACACAACCCAATGCACCACCCAGCTTCTGTCATCTACGAAAATTCAAGGGCTAGGCAGTGCTCCGTCTAAGCTGAGAGCTAGCTCACAGTTTTTTAGCCTCTGGTTCATACATTTTTGTCTTAGCTCAGAAAGGAAACCCTCCCAGGGCAAACTAATTTCTACAGGAACTTCACAGCTTTAATGCCGGTAGCTCACAAAATAGAATTTTTGCTCACAAGACTCCACAACTTAGAGGGAGTATTGGGGCTAGGCAAGCTGAAGTGTTTGTCTCTTTTTTAAAAAGAGACAAACTGGAGAGCCAGTTTGGTGTAGCGGTTAAGTGTGTGGACTCTTATCTGGGAGAACCAGGTTTGATTCCCCACTCCTTCACTTGCACCTGCTGGAATGGCCTTGGGTCAGCCATAGCTCTCTTATCTGGGAGTACCGGGTTTGATTCCCCTCTACTCTACTTGCAGCTGCTGGAATGGCCTTGGGTCAGCCATAGCTCTCTTATCTGGGAGAACAGAGTTTGATTCCCCACTCCTCCACTTGCAGCTGCTGGAATGGCCTTGGGTCAGCCAGAGCTCTCGCAGGAGTTGTCCTTGAAAGGGCAGCTGCTGTGAGAGCCCTCTCAACTCCACCCACCTCACAGGGTGTCTGTTGAGGGGGGGAAGGTAAAGGAGATTGTGAGCCGCTCTGAGACTCTTCGGAGTGGAGGGCGGGATATAAATCCAATATCTTCATCTACCTCACAGGGTGTCTGTTGTGGGGGAGGAAGGGAAAGGAGATTGTGAGCCGCTCTGAGACTCTTCGGAGTGGAGGGCGGGATATAAATCCAATATCTTCATCTACCTCACAGGGTGTCTGTTGTGGGGGAGGAAGGGAAAGGAGATTGTGATCCGCTCTGAGACTCTTTGGAGTGGAGGGCGGGATATACATCCAATATCTTCATCTACCTCACAGGGTGTCTGTTGTGGGGGAGGAAGGTAAAGGAGATTGTGAGCCGCTCTGAGACTCTTCGGAGTGGGGGGCAGGATATAAATCCAATATCATCATCTTCTTCTTTCAAAAAATAAATAAATCTGTCCCTCACAAGAGGGGAGGGGAATTAAACTCAGAGAGAGGTTTCAGCACCACAGACTGCCTCTGAAAGGAAAGCGTGAAAATCAAAAGCATTTTTGTCACTGTCCTCTCCGCCACGGAAGGCGGGAGGGGAGAAGGGGGAAAAAGGCACTCCAACTGTAATTATGTCAGCTCCTAACCTTGGCGCATAGGAGAGCAGCTCCATAATTAAACTAGCATCTGGGAGCGGCCCAGTGACACGGCTGCCACACTTGGCGGATATTTTCCACGCTGCCGTGCGCTAACCAGGCAAGGGAACAGAGTTACATTCTCAATGGGAACCAAAGTCCTAGGAGGCATTCAAAGAAAACAACCCCAAGATTCGCGTCTTTCGTTTTTGCCTGTGTGCTCCAACTGACATACCTCCACACTGGCCCCGCAGGCATTCATAGGCTTGAGAGAAGTGTTTTGACAATGAACAGGATATGGTGTAATCCGGGATTTGGAGGACACACAGGGCTCAGAAGAGCTGACACTTTTGGCCCGTCTCAAGTTAGTCTCAAGTTACGGAAGGCGAATTTGTTTGCCGGCATTCATCCCTCATGTGACGTTTTGTTATGTTCTTCTTCAAGAGAAATGGCAAGATAAGCGAGGCCCAGGAGGCCAAAAAACTGGATTTCCTACCAAGCACTGAGGAGGGGGAGCCCACCACCTCCCGAGAAAACCTGTTCCACTGAGGAACCAAACCGCTCTAACCGTCAAGAAGTTCTTCCTAATGTTGAGCCAGTAACTCTTCCAATTTAATTTCAACCCGTTGTTTCTGGTCCTACCTTCTGGGGCCACAGAAAACAATTCCACCCCATCCTCTATAGGACAGCCCTTCAAGGACTTGAAGATGGTGATCCTATCACCTCTCAGCCGCCTCCTCCCCAGGCTAAACATCCCCAGCTCCTTCAACCTTTCTTCATAGGTTCTGGTCCTACCTTCTGGGGCCACAGAAAACAATTCCACACCCTCCGCTATAGGACAGCCCTTCAAGGACTTGAAGATGGTGATCCTATCACCTCTCAGCCGCCTCCTCCCCAGGCTAAACATCCCCAGCTCCTTCAACCTTTCTTCATAGGTTCTGGTCCTACCTTCTGGGGCCACAGAAAACAATTCCACACCATTCTCTATAGGACAGCCCTTCAAGGACTTGAAGATGGTGATCCTATCACCTCTCAGCCGCCTCCTCTCCAGGCTAAACATCCCCAGCTCCTTCAACCTTTCTTCATAGGTTCTGGTCCTACCTTCTGGGGCCACAGAAAACAATTCCACACCATTCTCTATAGGACAGCCCTTCAAGGACTTGAAGATGGTGATCCTATCACTTCTCAAACGCCTCCTCTCCGGGCTAAACATGCCCAGCTCCTTGAACCTTTCTTCACAGGACTTAGACACAGACAGTCAGAAAAGCCTGGCTGGGCAAAAAACCCCTCTTGGCCTCACTCATTTTTCTACAAAAAAACCCCCAACACTTTTGGGGAGCCGGGAAGGGTGCCAGCAAGTGCCACGGTGCCCGTAGGCACCAGGTTGGTGGTAGTTGGTCTGATATAGTACAGCTACCCCTATGTTCTTAACTCCATCCAAATAAGTCTGCAGGTCCTTCAGGGTAACCTGATCCCGCAAGCGGCAACGCTCCAGCCAAGAGCATTTAACATCCGGATGTTTCTGCCATGGAATAGCTATGCGCGTGACATCATTTTCACCCACGCCTCTCTGGATGTTTTCAGCTCAGCCGGCGAGCAAGCTGCAGCGGCAAAAGCTAGCGAGGTAACAAAGTGTCAAGCAAGCAGATTTCAAAGTAACCAGTCCTTGAGTTGAAACAAAGTAGGGTTTATTGATAATCCATGTGCTTCTATTGAGCGAGGTATTGGAACTGATGCAGAGTAACAGTGAAATGCATATCTGAAGATGGCACAACAAAGGTTCCCTAAACAAAGCTACAATTCTAAATAATACTCTATTCAAGTGTGACTATTCACACGGTAACTTTCTTATCTCTCCCCTGTGGTTACTCTTCCTGGGCCTGGGAAACCGTCCCGGGAGGCTTTATCTTCAAAGAGCAAATTCCTGCATTTGTTAGTGAAAGCGAAAGAGGCGCCGGCTATCTCTCTACTTTGATGTGCCCAGCTTAGGTCAGGGTTAGTAACATCTTGGAAATATTGCATTTACAGTCAGACAGAATTATACTATTATAGAAAGATTAAACATTGCTTGACACAAAGCAGGAGTCAAGTTGGCACCTTTAAGACCAACCAAGTTTTATTCAGGGCGTCAGCTTTCGTGCGCTCTCCAAGCACACTTCATCAGGCGAGGGGATCAGGTATAGTGGGCTGAAATACGTGTAGTTTGTGGATTAAGAGGGCAAACTGAGTGTGATCACATGGTACAACACCTAATTAGGTGGACTACAACTAGGAAATACATGTCCTTTTGTGATTTGCAGAAACTCCTGCGGCAGTGAATTCCACATGTTAATCACCCTTTGGGTGAAGAAGGACTTCCTTTTATCCGTTCTAACTTGACTGCTCAGCAATTTCGTTGAGTACCCACGAGTTCTCATAGTCTGAGAAAGGGAGAAAAGGACTTCTTTCTCTACCTTCTCCATCCCAGGCATCATCTTGTAAACCTCTTATCTCTTGCCAAAACAAAGCTGGGCCAGGAAACCGATAAATTACTGGAAACCCTTCGCCTTTCCCAACTCTTCTGGAAAGAGTGGATGCTATTCCAGACAGACAGAGGATCTGCAACTAACCGAGTCAGCGCTGCCTCAGCTGTGTCATCAAAATGGGACAGGAAGCCCTTGCCTAGGAAAGCTAAATTCCGATACTTCTGCACATTTCAATTGGTTTTTCAAAACCAGACGTCATCGGCACATTCGCAGATCAAGATAATTCCGGGTCTAGGCATACAATCCTGTGGCTCCTTCGTTGCTTTTCTCCCAGCCTTTCATCCCAACGGGGACCCCAGAAGCAGCCTACATCATTCATCTCTCCTCCATTTAAATCCACACAACAACCCTGCGAGGTAGGTTCAGGCTGAGACTTGGGCAACTGGCCCAAGGTCCCCCAGGAGGCTTGCATGGCAAGGTCAGGACTTGAATCTGGGTCTCCCTGATCCTAGCGTGACATTCTAACCGCTACACCATGACAGCTTGTCGAAGAGCCACGTGTAGCTCTCAAGCCACTGAGTAAAAACCGCCCTGTGAGCACGGCTGGAATTCTAGCAGGAGCTCCTTTGCATATTAAGCCACACACCCCTGATGCAGCTAATCCTCTGACAGCTTACAAAAACGAGCCTTGTAAGCTCTTGGAGGATTGGCTTCATCAAGGGGGCGTGGCCTGATATGCAAAGGAGCGCCTGCTAGAATTCCACCCCTGCCTATGAGGTAGGTGATGCTGAGAGGGTGGGACTGGTTTCCATGGCGCATGCAAAACATATGCTGTGCCAAAGATCTAGGAAGAAGAAGAAGATATTGGATTTATATCCCGCCCTCCACTCCGAAGAGTCTCAGAGCGGCTCCAAGCGGCTCCGAAGAGTCTCAGAGACTCCTCACACACCGAAGGTAAGCATCTGTTTTGGCCAAGTTTCAGGCATGCATTTTCTTACTTAATGTAAGAGCCACATGGAAGGAAGGAAGGAAGGAAGGAAGGAAGGAAGGAAGGAAGGAAGGAAGGAAGGAAGGAAGGAAGGAAGGAAGGAAGGAAGGAAGGAAGGAAGGAAGGAAGGAAGGAAGGAAGGAAGGAAGGAAGTTACCAGCCTCCAGGTAGGGCCTGGAGATTTCCTGCTTTTTCAACTGATCTCCAGGTTCCAATGTGAGTGAATAATAAAGTCAAAAAACACCAGAATAACGATAACACTTTTACGCAATACAGTGTAAATGCAACCTTTACAATTATCAAAATACATGCACAGCAATACTCATCGTTAGTAACTTATAAACCACTCCTGACACTAAATTCACAAACGCTCATAATACAAATGCTCATAATACAAACGCAGCTGGAAAAAGAGTTTACACAGCCATATAAAATGTGCACATTATAAGCGTGGCTAATTGTTATTAGTCTGATATAGTTTTTCTGTGTAACAAATAGCTCCTGGATAAAACACTGAGAGAAAAAGGCTGACGAAGATCTGAAACCGTGAGGAATCCCGGGCTGCGGTCCCTTACTTTCTCGGAGCCAAGCTGTGCTGGAGATTTGAGAACTCCACCCAAGTTGCTGAACGCAAGGGAGAACAGCAGAAAGGCAATTGCCTGTGAGGAACTGTACCTTATTATCTTCATACAGCAGACAGTGTGGGGGAGTGAAAAGAACTCTTTTTCCAGCTGCGTTTGTATTATGAGCGTTTGTGAATTTAGTATGAGGAGTGGCTCGTAAGTTACTAATGATGACTATTGCTATGCATGTATTTTGATAAATGTAAGTTGCATATACACTATATTGTGTAAAAGTATTATTGTTGTTCCGGTGTTTTTGGACTCCTGGAGAAGATGACTGCTTTGGAGAGTGGACTCGATGGCATTTGTACCCTGCTGAGGCCCCTTCCCATCCCCAAACCCCACCCTCTCCTAGATCCACCCCCCAAAGTCTCCAGCTATTTTCCAACAGACCCAGCAACCCTAGGGAGGCAGACGGAAAAAGAGGTGGAAAGAAAGCAACTTTTAACTTTAAACGTGTTCTCCAAGCCGCTGACTGGCTTGGCTTGCAGAAATAACTTAAAGAGGGGGATCCTAGAATCATAGAGTTGGAAGGGACCTCTAGGGTCATCTAGTCCAACCCCCCTGCACAATGCAAGAAACTCACAAACACCTCCCCCTAAATTCACAGGATCCTCATTGCTGTCAGAGGGCCATCTAGCCTCTGTTGAAAAACCTCCAAGGAAGGAGAGCCCACCACCTCCCGAGGAATCCTAGAATCATTGAGTTGGAAGCGACCTCTAGGGTCATCTAGTCCAACCCCCCTGCACAATGCAGGAAACTCACAAACACCTCCCCCTAAATTCACAGGATCCTCATTGCTGCCAGAGGGCCATCTAGCCTCTGTTGAAAAACCTCTAAGGAAGGAGAGCCCCCCCCCAAGGAATCATAGAGTTGGAAAAGACCTCCAGGGTCATCTGGTCCAACCCCCTGCACAATGCAGGAAACTCACAAACACCTCCCCCTAAATTCACAGGATCCTCATTGCTGTCAGATGGCCATCTAGCCTCTGTTGAAAAACCTCCTTGGAAGGAGAGCCCACCACCCCCTGGGGAAGCCTGTTCCACTGAGGAACCACTCTCACGGTCAGGAAGTTCTTCCTAATGTTGAGCCGGAAATTCTTTTGATTTTAGGTCTTCTCCAAGCCAGCTGATGGGGCGGTGGGGTCTTCGAGAGCCACACAACCGAGCCACAGTTTGGGCACCCCCTGCTCCAAGGCATACAGAACAAGGCTGCGCCCGGCTCCAAATATTTGCTCCTCCTCTGTCGCCTTCAGCTTTCATTCAGAGCCCGCGCCACAACTGAAGAGGTAATCGCATGATAATTGCCCGGAGCGGGTTCCCTGTTTACAGTTCAGGCTCTGAAATATTCACCTTGCACTGGCAATTTCCTGTCTCTGCAAAAAGCACCACAGCTCAAGCTGACTTCAGATCCACCCTACTCAGTCCCCCTCCCCCATTTCCCGTGCTTTTCCCGAGAACTGCACCCCATCTCCCTTCCCTGAGACGAGGCCCCCGTGCATTTTCCCTTGGCTTTTCTCCTTCGGGACGTTGCATCTTGACCAGAACCACAGCTTTTTTTTTGTAGGAGGAACTCCGTTGCATATTAGGCCACACCCTCCTGATGTAGCCAATCCTCCAAGAGCTTACAGGGCTGCTGTAAGCTCCAGGAGGATTGAAGAAGAAGAAGAAGAAGAAGATATTGGATTTATATCCCGCCCTCCACTCCGAAGAGTCTCAGAGCGGCTCCACAATCTCCTTTGCCTTCCTCCCCCACAACAGACACCCTGTGAGGTGGGTGGGGCTGGAGAGGGCTCTCCCAGCAGCTGCCCTTTCAAGGACAGAGTCTCAGAGCGGCCTACAATCTCCTGTCCCTTCCTCCCCCACAACAGACACCCTGTGAGGTGGGTGGGGCTCGAGAGGGCTCTCACAGCAGCTGCCCTTTCAAGGACAACCCCTGCCAGAGCTATGGCTGACCCAAGGCCATGCTAGCAGGTGCAAGTGGAGGAGTGGGGAATCAAACCCGGTTCTCCCAGATAAGAGTCCGCACACTTAACCACACCAAACTGGCAAATTGGCTGTATCAGGAGAGTGTGGCCTAACAGGCAAAGGAATCCCTGCTACAAAAAAAGGCCAAGTGTTATCAACCACAGTCGGTAACCATTTATCCAAAGCAAGCTTGTAAAAACCCTTTTCTGTCCTGCAACCCTGCATGGGAAAGCCTTCTCGAACAGTTCAATATCAGGACAACAGTAAACCTTTCAGCCTAAAAATCTGCCAGCTTTGTAATCCAAGGTGCTTAAAACTAGAGAAACCGGATACTCCTCTGAAAACCAGGAGACACAAAGTGTTCTCCAAAAGTTTATTGTACTTCGAGGCCGCCCAGAAAGTGAATTACTTAAACCTTCCTGGCTCCTCGCAAAAGCCTGAAAATGGGATGGGGTTTGAAATTTTACCTCATAACAGTGGAATTCCAGCCAAGCCGCACACAGGATGGGGGTGGCTGGAAAATAAGATTGCCAATTGCTGATTGGCTAATACCTGGAGATTTGGAAGGTGGAGTCTGGGGAGGGCAGGGTTTGAGGAACTGAGTGCTGTTCGGTGGCTCAGTGGCAGAGCATCTGCTTGGTAAGCAGAAGGTCCCAGGTTCAATCCCCAGCATCTCCAACTAAAAAGGGTCCAGGCAAATAGGTGTGAAAAACCTCAGCTGGAGACCGTGGAGAGCCATGAATGGGGCTGTGGCTCAGAGGTAGAGCATCTGCTTGGTAAGCAGAAGGTCCCAGGTTCAATCCCCGGCATCTCCAACTAAAAAGGGTCCAGGCAAATAGGCATGAAAAACCTCAGCTGAAGACCCTGGAGAGCCGCTGCCAGTCTGAGTAGACAAGACTGACTTTGATGGACCCAGGGTCTGATTCAGTAGAAGGCAGCTTCATATGCTCATATGTTAAGGGGAGGGAGAGTGGCTAAGTGGTAGAGCATCTGTTTGGTAAGCAGAAGGTCCCAGGTTCAATCTCCAGCATCTCCAACTAAAAAAATGGGGAGGGACAGTGGCTCAGTGGTAGAGCATCTGCTTGGGAAGCAGAAGGTCCCAGGTTCAATCCCCGGCATCTCCAACTAAAAAGGCTCCAGGCAGGTAGGCATGAAAAACCTCAGCTGGAGACCCTGGAGAGCCGCTGCCAGTCTGAGTAGACAAGACTGACTTTGATGGACCAAGGGTCTGATTCAGTATAGGAAAAGGAAGAGAAAGGCTCCATTGGCTCTGAAGTCTTCGCTTCAGGGACAGAGTGCTTCCAATATCAAGCATGCCTTGTAAACAGATGCTTGCAGAAGGCAAACTAAATGGATCGCAAATGATTTTTTAAAAAAGAAAATTCAAGCTGAAGTGACCATGCCAAGCCCCCCCGTGTCCTACGGCGGGGGACTGTTTTCGGCACGCAAAGTGCGCCCGGCATGATGATGTCAATCGGACACAATGTCATCGCGCCAGCGGTGGCACTCGCCGGCCGCCTCTAGGAGCGCCCAGGGACACTCTATGGTTTTCCCCGGACGCTCTAGCAATTTGGGAGCGGAAACTCTATGGTACCATAAGAGTTTTCTTCCCAAATTGCTAGAGGCGCCCGAGAAAACCGTGGAGTGTTTTCCTGGACGCTCTTAGAGCAGCCGGCGTGCAACGTCGCTGGTGCGATGAAGTCACTTCTGAGTTACATCATCGCACTGGCGACGTTGGGGGAGGATCCCCCCGCTGGTCTAATGTGGACCAGCAGGGTGGGAACCTTCAGGATGGGAGAACTCCAACACAGCCCAGGAACGTGGCACAAAAGTTACACAGAATCATAGAGCTGGAAGGAACCTCCAGGATCATCTGGTCCAACCCCCTGTACAGTGCAGGAAATTCACAAATACCTCCCCCCACACACACACACACACCCAGTGACCCCTGCTCCACGCCCAGAAGATGGCAGAAAACACCCTCCAGGTGTCCAAACTGGCCTGCAGAGAAATTGCTGACTGGCCCCAAAGAGGTAAACAGCGGCTGATAACAGAAGGCCGTTTTGGGGCAGCTTGCAGTCACCCCAAAGAAAGCCGGCCGAAAGAAGAGTGCCCCAGTGCTCCCAGATGGCACCGGAAGAAGGGATGGGCCTTAGGCGGCCGAGGAGCATGTGGAACACTCCCACATCCCGCTCACAGCTCCCTGGACGCTTGTAAACTCTCCGGGCTTCCAGACGCCGGCCACCCGCCTCAGAGCTGCCCCCTGCGAAAAGGGACCCCTTGGAAAGTGCTACCTTTTTTGACTCGGGTGAATCGTCTCTCAGGACGGGGTAAGTGCGGGGACAGGGGCGGCCGGCAGACATTGCCGTGTGGTTGGTTTTTTTTGGATTGACTTCAGCCAGCTTTAAGAGGGGATTGGATAAAAATATGGAGCAGAGGTCCATCAGTGGCTATTAGCCACAGTGTATATATATATACGTGTGTGTGTGTGAATATACACACACATATATATTGGCCACTGTGTGACACAGAGTGTTGGATTGGATGGGCCATTGGCCTGATCCAACATGGCTTCTCTTACGTTCCTATGTGACACAGAGTGCTGGACTGGATGGGCCATTGGCCTGATCCAACACGGCTTCTTTTATGTTCTTATGTGACACAGAGTGTTGGACTGGATGGGCCATTGGCCTGATCCAACATGGCTTCTCTGATGTTCTTATGTGACACAGAGTGTTGGGACCGGATGGGCCATTGGCCTGATCCAACATGGCTTCTCTTACGTTCCTATGTGACACAGAGTGCTGGACTGGATGGGCCATTGGCCAGATCCAACATGGCTTCTTTTATGTTCTTATGTGACACAGAGTGTTGGACTGGATGGGCCACTGACCTGATCCAACATGGCTTCTCTGATGTTCTTATGTGACACAGAGTGTTGGACTGGATGGCCATTGGCCTGATCCAACATGGCTTCTCTTACGTTCCTATGTGACACAGAGTGCTGCACTGATGGGCCATTGGCCTGATCCAACACGGCTTCTTTTACGTTCTTATGTGACACAGAGTGTTGGACTGGATGGGCCATTGGCCTGATCCAACGTGGCTTCTCTTATGTTCTTATGTGACACAGAGTGTAGGACTGGATGGGGCCATTGGCCTGATCCAACACGGCTTCTTTTACGATCTTATGTGACACAGAGTGTTGGACTGGATGGGCCATTGGCCCTGATCCAATGTGGCTTCTCTGATGTTCTTATGTGACCCAGAGTGTTGGACTGGATGGGCCACTGGCCTGATCCAACATGGCTTCTCTGATGTTCTTCTGTGACACAGAGTGTTGGACTGGATGGCCATTGGCCTGACCCAACATGGCTTCTCTTATGTTCTTATGTGACACAGAGTGTTGGACTGGATGGGCCATTGGCCTGATCCAACATGGCTTCTCTTATGTTCTCATGTAAAACAGAGTGTTGGACTGGATGGGCCATTGGCCTGATCCAACATGGCTTCTCTTATGTTCTTATGTGACACAGAGTGTTGGACTGGATGGGCCATTGGCCTGATCCAACATGGCTTCTCTTATGTTCTTATGTGACACAGAGTGTTGGACTGGATGGGCCACTGACCTGATCCAACATGGCTTCTCTGATGTTCTTATGTGACACAGAGTGTTGGACTGGATGGGCCATTGGCCTGATCCAACGTGGCTTCTCTAATGTTATTATGTGACACAGAGTGTTGGACTGGATGGGCCATTGGCCTGATCCAACATGGCTTCTCTTACGTTCCTATGTGACACAGAGTGCTGCACTGGATGGGCCATTGGCCTGATCCAACACGGCTTCTTTTACGTTCTTATGTGACACAGAGTGTTGGACTGGATGGGCCATTGGCCTGATCCAACGTGGCTTCTCTTATGTTCTTATGTGACACAGAGTGTGGGGACTGGATGGGCCATTGGCCTGATCCAACACGGCTTCTTTTACGTTCTTATGTGACACAGAGTGTTGGACTGGATGGGCCATTGGCCTGATCCAATGTGGCCTTCTCTGATGTTCTTATGTGACCCAGAGTGTTGGGACTGGATGGGCCACTGGCCTGATCCAACATGGCTTCTCTGATGTTCTTCTGTGACACAGAGTGTTGGACTGGATGGCCATTGGCCTGACCCAACATGGCTTCTCTTATGTTCTTATGTGACACAGAGTGTTGGACTGGATGGGCCATTGGCCTGATCCAACATGGCTTCTCTTATGTTCTCATGTAAAAACAGAGTGTTGGACTGGATGGGCCATTGGCCTGATCCAACATGGCTTCTCTTATGTTCTTATGTGACACAGAGTGTTGGACTGGATGGGCCATTGGCCTGATCCAACATGGCTTCTCTTATGTTCTTATGTGACACAGAGTGTTGGACTGGATGGGCCACTGGCCTGATCCAACATGGCTTCTCTGATGTTCTTATGTGACACAGAGTGTTGGACTGGATGGGCCACTTTCCTGATCCAACATGGCTTCCCTTATGTTCTTATGACCCAGTGCCAGTCTGCAATCAGCCAGCATTTCCCTAGAAAAAGGCCATGAGAACTAAGCACTGATGCAACCCTTCCTGCCCTCCCTCTTACAATCTCCCTGAGTTCACAGAATCAGCATTGCTGTCAGACGGCCATCCAGCCTCTGTTTAAAAACCTCCAAAGGAGGAGAGCCCACCTCCTCCCGAAGAAGCCTGTTCCACCGATGAGTCATGATGGGTCTTTCGCAGTTTCATAGCTCTTGCGGAAGGGTGTATTTATAACCCTGGTGCCAAGGCAAAGAGAAATGCGTAATGATGGAAATGGTGGCCCGTGATTTATAAGGTACATGTGTGTTTCCTTCTCTCACTGATGTCAAAAAGTAATTCCCTGACCCTTTTCCTATGCTGGCCTTATGGGGACTGTCATTCCCAGCTTTTGTTTCCAAAAAAAGTCTCCTAGCATGGTTGTGCTCTAAAGTCATACATACGTATTTTATCTTTCAGTGCAAAGGAAGCATTAAGAGTTTTAATAAAGCCGTAACGTTTGCTCATGTCTTGCGGCTCTCAAACCCCTGACATTTATTCTATGCAGCTCTTACATTAAGTTTGGCCACCCCTGGCGTATTCCTTGAGTAAAATTTTGTTGTGTCACTGGACTCAAAACTTTGCTACCCCGCTGAGTATCACTGACCTACATTAGCTCAGAAGGGTTTGAGAGAAAGAAAAACACAAGCTGAGTGAACTTCTGCCCTTTCCTAGAAGGCAATCTGCCCTTTGTCATGCAATCAGGTTTTCCACAGAAAGAAAATCACAGGACAAGCTTGAATCACTGGGCCAAATTCCAGCTCTGACAAAGCAGCCCAGGGAGGGAGGGTCAGAGGAGGGGACCAGCCAGGTTTCCGGCAGTCCCCCACTCTAAATCACACAGCTACAGACCCCCCCTCAACTTGATCCCACAAGACAAGATCTGTCCTGCAGAACACCTCCTAGTGACAAAACTAATGCTTTTTGCAAAACATTTTTTTTAAAGTTTCAACAATCTGGAACAGGTCTAAGGGAGAAGGAGGAGGAGAAGGAGGAGGAGGAGAAGGAGGAGGAAGAAGAGATGGAGAAGGAGAAGGAGGAAAAGGAGAAGAAGGAGAAGGAGGAAGAGGAGGAAGAGGAGATGGAGAAGGAGAAGAAGGAGGAGAAGAAGGAGAAGGAGGAAGAGAGGAGGAGAAGGAGGAGGAGAAGGAGGAGGAGAAGGAGGAGGAGAAGGAGGAGAAGGAGAAGGAGGAGGAGGAGAGGAGGAAGAGGAGGCGGAGACTGCAGACTCAGGTTCTCCCAGATAAGAGACTCAGAGCGGCTTACAATCTTGCTATATCTTCTCTCCCCACAACAGACATCCTGTGACGTGGGTGGGGCTGGGGAGGGCTCTCACAGCAGCTGTCCTTTCAAGGACAACCTCTGCCAGAGCTATGGCTGACCCAAGGCCATTCCAGCAGGTGCAAGTGGAGGAGTGGGGAATCAACCCCAGTTCTCCCAGATAAGAGAGCTCTGGCTGACCCAAGGCCATTCCAGCAGCTGCAAGTGGAGGAGTGAGGAATAAAACTCGGTTCTCCCAGATAAGAGAGCTCTGGCTGACCCAAGGCCATTCCAGCAGCTGCAAGTGGAGGAGTGGGGGATCAAACCTGGTTCTCCCAGATAAGAGTCTGCGCACTTAACCACTGCACCAAACTGGCTGCTGCCTTTCTGAGTAGACAAAATGGACCCTGCTGCGCATGCATTCACAAATATGAACATATGAAGCTGCCTTCTACTGAATCAGACCCTCAGTCCATCAAAGTCAGTATCGTCTACACAGACTGGCAGCAGCTCTCCAGGGTCTCAAGCTGAGGTTTTTCACACCTATTTGCCTGGACCCTTTTTAGTTAGAGATGCCGGGGATTGAACCTGGGACCTTCTGCTTACCAAACAGATGCTCTACCACTGAGCCATCGTCCCTCCAAAATCATTTCATTCACCTCCACAAGCGATAAAAAGAGGTGACACCTTGCTAGTCAGGTCACAAACAAGATACATCTTAGGGCGCTGTAATGAATAACACATTTGCTGCAGCATACCAAAAAAACCCAAAAACCCTTATGCCAGAAGAAATTATTTTCATCTTCAAGGTTGCTACCTTGAAATTAAGCATTTCCCAGAATGTTTAAATAGCCAACCGAATAGCATTTCACACATTTCTAATGGCGACGATTCTGGCATCCATAGAAGGAATGCACCAAGCTTTGCAGAACTGATTCATGGACCTCATGTTATAATGCAAAAATCCACATTTTGAGAAACCTGGCAGAGGTTTTAAGAGTCTTTTTTTGCTCACCCTTGAGTTTCAGCAGGGGTTGTTTTGTAGAAAAATAGGTGGTGGAGCTCGTCCAGGGATTGTTATGCAGCTGCACCTACTATTCAATGGACAAGGTGGGAGGAGGAGGGGAAACCCTCAGAAAGGTTCAGGAGCTGTGCTCCTCTGAGCTCTTGCTGAATCCAAGGCCTGAGTCTCAGTGAGAAGGGACGGTGGCTCAGTGGTAGAGCATCTGCTTGGTAAGCAGAAGGTCCCAGGTTCAATCCCCAGCATCTCCAACTCAAAAGGGTCCAGGCAAGTAGGTATGAAAAACCTCAGTTTGAGACACTGGAGAGCCATGAATGGGGCTGTGGCTCAGTGGTAGAGCATCTGCTTGGGAAGCAGAAGGTCTCAGGTTTAATCCCTGGCATCTCCAACTAAAAAGGGTCCAGGCAAGTAGGTGTGAAGAATCTCAGCTGGAGACCCTGGAGAGCCATGAATGGGGCTGTGGCTCAGTGGCAGAGCATCTGCTTGGGAAGCAGAAGGTCCCAGGATCAATCCCTGGCATCTCCAACTAAAAAGGGTCCAGGCAAGTAGGCGTGAAGAATCTCAGCTGGAGACCCTGGAGAGCCATGAATGGGGCTGTGGCTCAGTGGCAGAGCATCTGCTTGGGAAGCAGAAGGTCCCAGGATCAATCCCTGGCATCTCCAACTAAAAAGGGTCCAGGCAAGTAGGTATGAAAAACCTCAGCTTGAGACACTGGAGAGCCATGAATGGGGCTGTGGCTCAGTGGTAGAGCATCTGCTTGGGAAGCAGAAGGTCCCAGGTTCAATCCCCGGCCTCTCCAACTAAAACGGGTCCAGGCAAGTAGTTGTGAAGAACCTCAACTGGAGACCCTGGAGAGCCGCTGCCAGTCTGAGTAGACAAGACTGACTTTGATGGACCCAGGGTCTGATTCAGTAGAAAAGAAAGGTCCCCTGTGCAAGCACCAGTCGTTTCCGACTCTGGGGTGACGTTGCTTTCACAACTTTTTCACGGCAGACTTTTTACGGGGTGGTTTGCCACTGCCTTCCCCAATTATCTACACTTTCAAGTTCAATCCCAGCGGAAGCTGATTCAGGCAGCCGGCTCGAGGTTGACTCAGCCTTCCATCCTTTTGAGTTGGTAAAATGAGTCCCCGGCTTGACGATGACTGGGGAAGGCAATGGCAAACCACCCCATTAAAAAAAGTCTGCCGGGAAAATGTACGTCACCCCAGAGTCAGAAACAACTGGTGCTTGCACCGGGGATTACCTTTACCTTTAGCAATGCACAGGGCAATGACAGGGTAACGACATTCACACAGCCCCATCCACCCTGTATTCCACCATAACAGACCCATCATCCAGAGCAGAAAGTACAGCTCAGTTTCACAGCAGGAGACATCTGACTACCAGAGAATTCAGAATTTTGCCAGCAAGATACAGAAGAAAAGACACGCTGCCCCCCCCCACCCCCCACCCCCCGCCCCACACATTCTTTCTAGGGCACCAAAAGGATTCACAAATGTGTAAATTATTCCACTGCAACCTGCTAAGCTCCCAGGAAAATGCAAAAAGGATGCGAAGTGTCAAAACAGGCACCAAACGGAAGGGCTGCCAAAGGAACGAATCTGAAATGGATGTAAAGCTCACACAGAGGGCGAGATGGGCTCAGACTCTCCAGGGCCTGCACAGATTTCTCACCACTCCTTCTTATGCATCTCTCTCTCCCCCTTCATCTCCCCCAGCATGGAGGCAAGCAGAAATCCGGAAAAGAGTTCCCCTCCCAACACCTCCCCTTTGGAGAGAACAAAGCTCACCCAAGGCCCATCCTGGGACAACGCAGTGCGTTCCCCGTTCATTTCAGCAGGGGTGGGGAACCTTTTTTCTGCCAAGCGCCATTTGGATATTTATAACATCATTCGTGGGCCATACAAAACGATCAACTTAAAAAACAGCGCTCCGCCAAGGGAGAACGATTCAGGCCGGCAAAATTAATGCAAATAGTTGTTTTTCTATCTGAAGCCATGCGGGGAGAGACTAATCTGGCACACGCACACACACACCTGGCCCGCTGACCTAGGCAAATGCATAGGTTTTTTGTAGAAAAAGCCCAGGAGGAACTCAGTAGCATATTAGACCACATTCCCTAATACCAGCACATTAGGTCACACACTTATTAGCATATTAGGCCACACCCTCTGGGATAATAAAGTGCAAACTGAACGGTGACCGTAACTTCTCCAGGCCCTGCAGCAATTCTGGCCGGCCAGCCAGGCCCCGGGGAGGCTGCCCCACTGTTCGTTTGGGCCCTGTGATACCTGCCTGGCCCCGGGGAGGCTGCTGCACAACGTGGCTGGGCCCCACGATCCTCGCTGGCCAGCCAGGCCCCAGGGAGGCTGCCACATGGCTCGGTGCGGCCCAGCAATCCCCGAGGGCCACACCAAGTGACCTCGAGGGCCATATACGGCCCTCGGGACAGAGGTTCCCCACCCCTGCATTACAGAGTCAACAGAGGATGCTGAACCGAAAGCCAGGTTAGGCCAAGACTGCATGACAAGCCCAGTGTGGGCCAGGGGTGGCCAAACTTGCCAGTTCGGTGTAGTGGGTAATACAAGTTGCCTATTAATTGCTATTGCTGCAAGTCTAGGTAAAACAAAAGGACACGTCTTTCCTAGTGATGTTCTCGTCCGCCTAATTTACTTCTCAACATCGTTCTATACATTATAAGCATTGCTCTAGTTTGCCTTAAGAATAAAAAAAGAGTACCGTACATAAAATGAAAATGGGTTAAGTTTATGCCAAGAGAAAAACAGCCAATATCCCTTCTTTGAGTATGTCAATACAAAAAATTATTCCGATACACTATTCCAAAAGACAAATACATTGGAATACTGTGGATGTATAGCTATACTTAGGGCTACAAGTCCAATTCAAGAAATATCTGGGGGCTTTGGGGGTGGAGCCAGGAGACATTGGGGGCGGAGCCAGGAGACATTGGGGGTGGAGCCAGGAGCAAGGGTGTGACAAGCATAATTGAACTCCAAGGGAGTTCTGGCCATCACATTTAAAGGGACTGCACACCTTTTTAAATGCCTTCCTTCCATAGGAAATCATGAAGGATAGGGGCACCTTCTTTTGGGGCTCAAAGAATTAGACCCCCTGGTCCAATCTTTTTGAAACTTGGGGGGTACTTCAGGGAGAGACACTGGATGCTATGCTGAAAATTTGGTGCCTTTACCTCAAAAAAACAGCCCCCACAGAGCCCCAGATACCCGTAGATCAATTTTCCATTATTTCCCAAGGGAATCAGTCTCCATAGGGAATAACAGAGTTCCCAGTAGACATTTCCCTCCCCTCCCCCCGCTTTCTGACGACCCTGAAGCGGGGGGAGGGCCTCCAAACCAGGGGATCCCCTGCCCCCACCTGGGGATTGGCAACCCTAGCTATAAGTGAGAGTGGGTTAGCCTATGTAACTCTGTCAGGGTAGGCGAGCTCACACCGTCACCCACAGGCTCTGGGACAGGGCAGACGTTCGAACCTGGGCCCCGCAAGATCCCGGTCTAGCACTTTAACACCACGCCAGGCTGGCTCACTTCTCCTCAAGGAGAAAGACGTCTTGTCAATACCGATGCCACCTGACAGAGACATACAAGATGACAGGCGCTCCGATTTTAAAACAAAGACAAACTGAGTCACAAATTGCAAACCCCTTCCCACCCCCCTCCGCAGCCGTCACTCAGAAAATTAAACCCAGCTGACAGTTCTCGTTTCCAAGCAAAATCAAGCCGTTCGCCAAAACCCCGCAGGCCGTGCCTTAAGGCGCAGAGGTTCAAATATGTCAGAGCTGTCACATGTGAAATGAAGAGACAACGCCCCTGGCAGATTAGAGCGACCCTTTAAAAATGAGCAGACTTGGAAACAGGAAGAGATTAAAAGCATGTTTTAGGATGAGGGAGGGAGGGAGGGAGGGAGGGAGGGAGAGAGGGAGAAAGAAAGAAAGAAAGAAAGAAAGAAAGAAAGAAAGAAAGAAAGAAAGAAAGAAAGAAAGAAAGAAAGAAAGAAAGAAAGAAAGAAAGAAAGAAAGAAAGAAAGAAAGAAAGAAAGAAAGAAAGAAAGAAAGAAAGAAAGAAAGAAAGAAAGAAAGAAAGAAAAGGAGGTGGATGGATGGATGGATATATACCCCGTCCTTCACTCTGAATCTCAGGGGTCTCCAAGGTGCTCAAAATCTCCTTTACCTCCCCCCCTCCAACAGACACCCTGTGAGGTGGGCGCGGCTGAGAGAGCTCTCCCAGAAGCTGCCCTTTCAAGGACAACTCTGCAAGAGCTCTGGCTGACCCAAGGCCATTCCAGCAGGTGCAAGTGGAGGAGTGGGGAATCAAACCCGATTCTCCCAGAGAAGAGTCTGCACACTTAACCACTACACCAAACCGGCTCTCTCTTACAAATCTCCTTTCCCTCCCCCTTCCCACAATAGACACCCTGGGAGGCAGCTGGGGCTGAGAGAGCTCTCCTAAAACTGCTCTTGAGCCACTGAACAAAGCAGGAGTCCGGTTGCACCTTTAAAACCAACCAAGTTTTATTTCGAACGTAAGCTTTTGTGTGCTCTCTAACAACCAACACAGCTGCCCATTTGGATCTATGCTCTTGAGCAGAACAGCCTTGAGAGAACTTGTGGCTGACCCAAGGTCACACCAGCAGCTGCAAGTGGAGGAGTGGGGAATCAAAGTCAGCGCATTTAACCATTACACCTATGGGACAATCTCGTCAGATCTCAGAAGCTAAGAAGGTTGACTCTGGCAAGTGCTTGGATGGGAGACCACCTTGGAATACCAGAGCTGGGAGGCAGGGGCAGGCTCTATTCAGCCACCTCTCTGAATATCCTCTGTGCCCCCAGTAGGGGTCAGTCACCAGAGGCCGCCATGACTTCCAGGTGCACACACATACACTCACACACAAACACACACACAAATAAATAGTTAAAATACCAGAGGTTGGTGACCCCTGGATTATGCTAAGGTAGGAGAAGAGATCCTACTAGGAACCTGCTCCAACTGGATGGAGTGGGGGTGGGGTGAGAATTGCAAAAGAGATTTGCAAAAGAGTGAGCCAGTTTGGTGTCGTGGTTAAGTGTGTGGACTCTTAATCTGGGAGAACCGGATTTGATTCCCCACTCCTCCACTTGCAGCTGCTGGGATGGCCTTGGGTCAGCCATAGCTCTTGCAGAGTTGTCCTTGAAAAGGCAGCTTCAGGGAGAGCTCTCTCAGCCCCACCTACCTCACAGGGTGTCTTCCGTGGGGGAGGAAGATAAAGGAGATTGTCTTTCTCTCTGAATTAGAATCTCAGAGCAACTCACAGAGTATAAATCTACAGCCTTCATCCATCCATCGAGAGAGTTTGGTGTAGTGGTTAAGTGCGCAGACTCTTATCTGGGAGAACCGGGTTTGATTCCCAACTCCTCCACTTGCAGCTGCTGGAATGGCCTTGGGTCAGCCATAGCTCTGGCAGAGCTTGAAAGAGCAGCTGCTGTGAGAGCCCTCTCAGCCCCACCCACCTCATAGGGTGTCTGTTGTGCGGGGAGAAGACATAGGAGATTGTGAGCCGCTCTGAGTCTCTGATTCAGGGAGAAGGGCGGGGTATAAATCTGCAATTCTTCTTCTTCTTCAAAAGCTGCTGTTCTCAAGCTGCTGCAGCTTTCTCGCCCAGAACCTGCCTTAAATCTTTTGCTCCTCTGTTTAGAACAGGGGGTGGCCAAACTTGCTTAACTTAAGTGCCACATAGGATAAATGTTAGATGTTTGAGAGCCACAAGCCATGAACATTAGTTGCTCGAGAGCAGGGAGGGAGGGAAATGGGGGAAAGGAAAGAGAGATGGAAAGAAAGCAACTTTAAATGCTTTCCCCAAGCTGCCAGCTAGCTCTGCTAGGAGAAGTGATTTAAAGAGAGAAATGCTCTTTATGAGGAAAGGTTGAAGGAGCTGGGGATGTTTAGCCTGGAGAGGAGGCGGCTGAGAGGTGATAGGATCACCATCTTCAAGTACTTGAAGGGCTGTCATCTAGAGGATGGTGCGGAATTGTTTTCTGTGGCCCAAGAAGGTAGGACCAGAACCAATGGGTTGAAATTAAATCAAAGAGTTTCTGGCTCAACATTAGGAAGAACTTCCTGACCATTAGAGCGATTCCTCAGTGGAACAGGCTTCCTCGGGAGGTGGTGGGCTCTCCTTCCTTGGAGATTTTAAAACAGAGGCTAGATGACCATCTGACAGCAATGAAGATCCTGTGAATTTAGGGGGAGGTGTTTGTGAGTTTCCTGCATTGTGCAGGGGGTTGGACTAGATGACCCTGGAGGTCCCTTCCAACTCAGGAGGTGGTGGGCTCTCCTTCCTTGGAGGCTTTTTAACAGAGGCTAGATGGTTATCTGACAGCAATGAAGATCCTGTGAATTTAGGGGGAAGTGTTTGAGTTTCCTGCATTGTGCAGGGGGTTGGACTAGATGACCCTGGAGGTACCTTCCAACTCTATGATTCTATGAAATTGTGCTCTCCTTCCTTGGAGGTTTTTAAGCAGAGGGGAGATTGCCATCTGACAGCAATGAAGATCCTGTGAATTTAGGGGGAGGTGTGTGTGAGTTGCCTGCATTGTGCAGGAGATTGAGGAAGAATCGCACTGCTACAGCACCAACCCCAAATCAGACTTTTCCCTGCAGCCACTGTGGCCGGATCTGCCTGTCCCGCATTGGGCTTGTCAGCCACCAGCGAGCCTGCAGCAGACATGGACTATTGCACCCTTCTTAAATCTTCGTTCGCGAAGCCAAGCCGAGATAGAGAGAGAGCAGGGGGTTGGACTAGACGACCCTTGAGGTCCCTTCCAATTCTATGATTCCATGATTCTATGCCTTCTGCAAGCCAACTAACAGGGCGATGGGGGCTTCCAGAGCCACACGGCATGTGCGAAAGAGCCACATGCGGCTCCCGAGTCACAACCCGGCCACCCCTGGTTTAGAACGTCGGATCTGACATCACATCCCTCTTTCTTTTCTTTCTCTCTCAATATGCACGCCCAGCAGCAGACAGGATGTGGAGGCACAAATAATGATTAAAAAAAAAATTCAGCCTTCTGTTCCTAAAAATAGGAAACGCTTGCAACGTGAAGAGGGCAGATTTCAGTCATGGAAGGATCCCAATTTAACCATCTGGATCGAGATGCAAATTCCTGCTGCGTCGGAGACCAAACCGCCAAGCCCGGGGTTTTTTCGTTTCCTTTCTCAGCGAGAGCTTTGGACCCGACTCCATGCGGCTGCCGGGAAATGAAAGTGAATGGGTTTCAAAAGTTCATCGGCCTTTCTAAACAGTAGGGAGGGGGAGGTCAGAGGGAAATGGGACGGGTCATTCACAACCCCCCCACCACCACCTTTGTTTCCTCTGGGGTGGTCTGCTTCACAAACGGCCTCCAGCAATAACACCCTTGGCCCTAGTCAAGCAGGGCAAAAAATGTTCCTGTCAAGGTAAACATTTGTCAGCATTCTGCCTTTGCGCGGATTTCTCAGAAACTGCCCACAAAGAACATGCGCTTCTTTTGCAAGATTTCTCCTGACTTAGAATCACAGAGTCGGAAGGGACCTCCAGGGTCATCTAGTCCAACCCCCTGCACAATGCAGGAAACTCACAAACACCTCCCCCTAAATTCACAGGATCTTCATTGCTGTCAGATGGCCATCTCCCCTCTGCTTAAAAACCTCCAAGGAAGGAGAGCACAATTTCATAGAATCATAGAGTCGGAAGGGACCTCCAGGGTCCTCTCGTCCAACCCCCTGCACAATGCACGAAACTCACAAATTTTTGTTGCCGCTCAGTCGCACGGTCGAGTCCGACTCTTTGATGCAAAGAGTCACAAATACAAAGAGTCACAAAAAACTCACAAAGACCTCCCCCTAAATTCACAGGAGCCCCATTGCTGTCAGATGGCCATCCAGCCCCTGTTTAAAAACCTCCAAGGAAGGAGAGCCCACCACCTCCCAAGGAGGAAGCCCGTTCCGCTGAGGAACTGCTCTAACGGTCAGGAAGTTCTTCCTAATGCTGAGCCGGAAATTCTTCTGATTTACTATCAACCCGTTGGTTCTGGTCCTACCTTCCAGGGCCACAGAAAACAATTCCACCCCATCCACGCCATCCGTTAGAGCAGTTCCTCAGCGGAACAGGCTTTCTGCCGTGTAAACGTGGTAAAAGCAACGTCAAAAGTCTGCCGTGAAAACGTTGTGAAAGCAATGTCACCCCAGAGTCGAAAACGACTGGTGCTTGCACAGGGGACCTTTCCTTTTTCCTCCACCCTCCCCTCCGCCACCTTCTCGCTCCCCCCCCCCCCGCAGGCGCAAAGACGAGCAGATGCGGCAGAAGCCAAGGGTCACAGCATGCGCCTGAACCCGGGAGCGGGCTGATTAAGCTGTTATGGAAAGCTCTTAATTGCTTGCATTGACCCAGTGTGCCCCTCTCGGGCTAAGCGGCTGAGGCCCCATTAATCTTGCTCGAAGCCGCGATGCCAAGCTCAGGAATTTTTAGAAGAACGAGAGATAACCCACCCTCCAAAGAAACCTCTAGGCCACCCCGGCAGGCGGCTGCACAGAACTTTGCTTCCTCTGCGGACTTGAATCTTGCGGATCGTCCGAGCACCAGGAGAGGAAGGTGGGAAAGAAACCGAAAGGAGGACGCAAAATAGCGGATCGTGCTCAACGATGCCTTACCAGAGGCTGTCTGACTCCTGTGGCCTCCGCTCGCCCCCCCCAAGCCTTCATCAACCTCCCTTCCCACAAAGATGCCAGCAGCTTGCTCAGTGCATGTGATTTGCACAGTCATTTCATAAGAGCATCAGAGAAGCCATATTGAATCAGGCCAATGCCCCATCCAGTCCAACATTCCATGTCACATAAGAACATAAGAGAAGCCATGTTGGAGTAGGCCAATGGCCCATCCAGTCCAACACTCTGTGTCACATAAGAGAAGCCATGTTGGAGTAGGCCAATGGCCCATCCAGTCCAACACTCTGTGTCACATAAGAACATAAGAGAAGCCATGTTGGATCAGGCCAATGGCCCATCCAGTCCAACACTCTGTGTCACATAAGAACATAAGAGAAGCCATGTTGGAGTAGGCCAATGGCCCATCCAGTCCAACACTCTGTGTCACATAAGAACATAAGAGAAGCCATGTTGGATCAGGCCAATGGCCCATCCAGTCCAACACTCTATGTCACATAAGAACATAAGAGAAGCCATGTTGGATCAGGCCAATGGCCCATCGAGTCCAACACTCTGTGTCACATAAGAACATAAGAGAAGCGATGTTGGAGCAGGCCAATGGCCCATCCACTCCAACACTCTGTGTCACATAAGAACATTAGAGAAGCCATGTTGGATCAGGCCAATGGCCCATCCACTCCAACCCTGTGTGTCACATAAGAACATCAGAGAAGCCATGTTGGATCAGGCCAATGGCCCAAACAGTCCAACACTCCATGTCACATAAGAACATAAGAGAAGCCATGTTGGAGTAGGCCAATGGCCCAAACAGTCCAACACTCTGTGTCACACAGTGGCCAAAAAACCCAGGTGCCATCAGGAGGTCCATCAGTGGGGCCAGGACACTAGAAGCCCTCCCACTGTGCCCCCCCCCAAGCACCAAGAATACAGAGCATCACTGCCCCAGACATAAGAACACAAGAGAAGCCATGTTGAATCAGGCCAATGGCCAATCCAGAACAACACCCTGTGTCACATAAGAGAAGCCATGTTGCATCAGGCCAATGGCCCACCCAGTCCCACACTCTGTGTCACACAGTGGCCAAAAAACCAGGCGGCATCAGGAGGTCCATCCGTGGGGCCAGAACACTCAAAGCCCTCCCACTGTTGCCCCCCTCCAAACACCAAGAGGACAGAGCATCACAGACTCAGACTTAAAAACATAAGATAAGCCATCTTGGATATAGGCCAATGGCCTGTCCAGTCCAACCCTCTGTGTCACACAGCGGCCAAAACTCAGGTGCCATCAGGAGGTGCACCTGCGCCCTCAGTGAGGCCAGAACTCCAGAATCCCTCCCACTGTGGCCCCCCAAGCACCAAGAAGACAGAGCATTATTACCACAATCATAAGAACATAAGAGAAGCCATGCTGGATCAGGCCAGTGGCCCCTCCAGTCCAACACTCTGTGTCACATAAGAACATAAGAGAAGGCATGTTGGATCAGGCCAGTGGCCCCTCCAGTCCAACACTCTGTGTCACATAAGAACATAAGAGAAGCCATGTTGGATCAGGCCAGTGGCCCCTCCAGTCCAACACTCTATGTCACATAAGAGAAGCCATGTTGGATCAGGCCAATGGCCCATCCAGTCCAACACTCTGTGTCACATAAGAACATAAGAGAAGCCATGTTGGATCAGGCCAGTGGCCCCTCCAGTCCAACACTCTATGTCACATAAGAACATAAGAGAAGCCATGTTGGATCAGGCCAATGGCCCATCCAGTCCAACACTCTGTGTCACATAAGAACATAAGAGAAGCCATGTTGGATCAGGCCAATGGCCCATCCAGTCCCACACTCTGTGTCACATAAGAACATAAGAGAAGCCATGTTGGATCAGGCCAGTGGCCCCTCCAGTCCAACACTCTGTGTCACATAAGAACATAAGAGAAGCCATGTTGGATCAGGCCAATGGCCCATCCAGTCCCACACTCTTTGTCA
>NW_026800497.1:0-102268 GCF_032191835.1 Heteronotia binoei
GCCAGTCCAACACTCTGTGTCACATAAGAGAAGCCATGTTGGATCAGGCCAGTGGCCCACCCAGTCCAACACTCTGTGTTACACATAAGCACATAAGAGAAGCCATGTTGGATCAGGCCAGTGGCCCACCCAGTCCAACACTCTGTGTTACACATAAGCACATAAGAGAAGCCATGTTGGATCAGGCCAGTGGCCCACCCAGTCCAACACTCTGTGTCACATAAGAGAAGCCATGTTGGATCAGGCCAGTGGCCCACCCAGTCCAACACTCTGGGTCACACATAAGAACATAAGAGAAGCCATGTTGGATCAGTCCAATGGCCCATCCAGTCCAACACTCTGTGTCACACATAAGAACATAAGAGAAGCCATGTTGGATCAGGCCAGTGGCCCACCCAGTCCAACACTCTGTGTCACGCATAAGAACATAAAAGAAGCCATGTTGGATCAGGCCAGTGGCCCACCCTGTCCAACACTCCGTGTCACAATAGAACATAAGAGAAGCCATGTTGGATCAGGCCAGTGGCCTATCCAGTCCAACACTCTGTGTCACACAGTGGCCAAGAAAACCCAAGGGCCATCAGAAGGTCCACCGGTGGGGCCAGGATACCAGAAGCCCTCACCTTGTTGCCCCTCCCAAGCACCAAGAATATGGAGCATCACTTGCCCCAGACAGAGAGTTCTAACAGTATGTTGTGGCTAATTGCAATCCTGTCCCCCCTCAACCTCCTCTTCTTCAGATAGAACATCTTCAGATAGAACATCAGTCTTTCCTTGCAGGGCTTGGTTTCCAGGCCCCGGATCATCCTCGTTTCCCCCCTCTGTCCCCGCTCCATTCTGTCCACATCCTTTGTGAAGGGAGGCCTCCGGAACTTATCTCAGAACTCCGGGTGCAGCCTGACTAATGCAAAGTACAGCGGAACTGTGGTATCTTGCGATTCACATGCTAAACCTCGCATCAGGCAGTGTGCACAACACGTAAAATGAAGTACAAGCAAGGAGTGGGGCCATTCAGATACGGCGTCATGAGTGTGTGTGTGTGGGGCGTGCGGGTGGCCCCGTTTCCTGGGTCTTGCCGTCTGGGTGGCAGAAGCCGTTTTTGTAGCCTCCCCTGCCTTCTACGTCTTGGCCTGTTAATAAGCTGGAGGTCTAAATTTAGCAACTGTGCGTGGTGGATGTCGTGTTCATACTGTCGGCTTGCTTCTATGCAGCAGGCGCCAGAGTGTGTAAGCAGGGTTCAGGCGCACAGCTTCTCTGTCGGGAGCGAAAGGGAAGGCGTGTTCCTTGCCATGCTGGGTCCAAAATGTTTGTGGTATTAAATTGGATTGTGCTATTCATAAGAACATCAGAAGAGCCCTGTTGGATCAGACCAGTGGTCCATCTAGGCCAGCATCCTGTCTCCAACCAGTTCCTCTAGAGGGCCAACAACAGGGCAGAGAGGCCGAGGCCTTCATAAGAACATCAGAAGAGCCCTGCTGGATCAGACCAGTGAGGGTCCATCTAGTCCAGCATCCTGTCTCACACAGTGGCCAACCAGTTCCTCTGGAGGGCCCACAACAGGGCAGAGAGGCCGAGGCCTTCATAAGAACATCAGAAGAGCCCTGCTGGATCAGACCAGTGAGGGTCCATCTAGTCCAGCATCCTGTCTCACACAGTGGCCAACCAGTTCCTCTGGAGGGCCCACAACAGGGCAGAGAGGCTGAGGCCTTCATAAGAACATCAGAAGAGCCCTGCTGGATCAGACCAGTGGTCCATCTAGTCCAGCATCCTGTCTCACACAGGGGCCAGCCAGTTCCTCTGGAGGGACAACAACAGGGCACAGAGGCTGAGGCCTTCATAAGAACATCAGAAGAGCCCTGCTGGATCAGACCAGTGGTCCATCTAGGCTGGCATCCTGTCTCACTTAGGAATCCACCAGTTCCTCTGGAGACCAACAACAGGGTGTAGAGGCCGTGGCCTTCGTAAGAACACCAGAAAAGCCCTGCTAGATCGTACCAGTAGTCCATCTAGCCCAGCATCCTGTCTCCAACCAGTTCCTCTGAAGGGCCAACAACAGGGCAGAGAGGCCGAGGCCTTCCCCCCTGGCTCTGGGATTCAGAGGATTAGTGCCTCCGTCACCATGGCTAGTAGCCGATGGTAGATTTATCTAATTTCCTTACAAAGCTCTTTATTCTTTCACTTCCAGGTATTAGCCTGCAAAAATGTGGTTGTGCAACTGATTTATGGGTCTCAACCTGTGTTCCTTCTAACCTGAATTAGTGTGAGCCGGCTCACAGTTTTTTAGCCTCGGCTCACCCATTTTTGCCTTAGCTGAGGAAAAAATGACCCCGGAGCAAATTAATTTATGAAGCAGCCAAATCGCTCACATCTTTAATGCCAGTGGCTCACTAGGTAGAATTTTCGCTCACAAGACTTCATAGCTTAGAGGGAGTATTGGTCTCAACTAGGGGTCGTTTTGTCGAAAAATAGGTAGTGGAGCTCATTAGCATAACTCATCAGCATACGCCCACCCCCCTCCCAGCCCAAAGCAACTTGACACAAGAAAGGAGAGCCGCGGGCAAGTGAAGCCTGCTTGGGCTGACTAGAGATCCAGCCAGCCCAAGCAGGCCTCGCTCACCTGGGGCTCTCCTTGGCCGCCCCCCCGCCTAGTCAAAAGACCAGCAAGCCACCCGCTGCCCAAAATCACATAAGAAGTGGAGAAAGGGTGGCGCGAGCTTCTCCAGGGGTTAATGAGGGCTGCTGGGGGCATGGCAAAGCCCCTGGTGGCTGGCTGGCTGCCCGCTATCCTAATCCGGGGATAGTTATGCAACTGCACCTACTATTCAATAGACTAGGTAGGTAGGTGGGGAGGGGGGGGGACGTCAGAAAGGTTCAGGAGCTGTGCTCCTGTGAGCTCCGGCTGAATTCAAGGCCTGGTCTCAACCCACCTTCATAGCTCCAGTCTAAATCTAAAATGCAGCCTAACGCTATAATAGTTCCGGGGGGAGCGGCCACGTTAAGTGGGTTCTAAATCAAATCAAAACCTGGAACTCTCCTCAGAAGCTGAAATGACTCAAATGAGGCTATCGTACTTTGGTCGCATCATACGAACGCCAAGAGTCCCTGGCAAGGACAACGACGCTACGAAAAGCTGTAAGCGGTAGGAAAAGTGGGAAACTCGGCAAGAGGCGGCTTTGCTCAACGAAGGCGGCCACGGCGTTTCGAACCAGGGCTGGCTAAGCTTGCTTAACGTAAGAGGCCCGTAGAATAAACATCAGATGTTTGAGAGCTGCAAGACATGAACATCATATGTTTGAGAGCTGCATGGAAAGAGGGAGGGAGGGAGAAGAGGAAGAAGATGACGATGACAATATTGGATTTATATCCCACCCTATACTCTGTATATACCCTATACCTATACCCCGTGGCGCAGAGTGGTAAAGCAGCAGTACTGTGGTCTGAACTCTCTGCTCACGACTTGAGTTCGATTCTGGCGGAAGCTGGGTTCAGGTAGCCGGGGTTGGTCAAATGAGTCCCCAGCTTGCTGGGGTGGGGGGGAGCATAAAAGACTGGGGAAAGCCATGGCAAAACACCCCATAAAAAGGTCTGCCGTGAAAATGTGAAAGCAGCATCACCCCAGAGTCGGAAACGACTGGTACTTACACAGGGGACCTTTCCTTTCCTATACTCTGAATCTCAGAGCGGTCACAATCTCCTTTTACCTCCCCCCCCCCCAACCACAGACACCCTTTGAGGTGGGTGGGGCTGGAAGAGCTCTTGCAGCAGCTGCCCTTTCAAGGACAACTCGTGCGAGAACTATGGCTGACCCAAGGCCATTCCAGCAGCTGCAAGTGGAGGAGTGGGGAATCAAACCCGGTTCTCCCAGATAAGAGTCCGCACAGTTTGGTGTAGTGGTTAAGTGTGTGGACTCTTATCTGGGAGAACTGGGTTTGATTCCCCACTCCTCCACTTGCACCTGCTAGCATGGCCTTGGGTCAGCCATAGCTCTGGCAGTGGTTGTCCTTGAAAGGGCAGCTGCTGTGAGAGCCCTCTCCAGCCCCACCCACCTCACAGGGTGTTTGTTGTGGGGGAGGAAGGTAAAGGAGATTGTGAGCCGCTCTGAGACTCTTCGGAGTGGAGGGCGGGATATAAATCCAATATCTTCTATCTTCTTAACCACTGCACAAAACTGGCTCTCTAAGAAGGAAGGCAGGCAGGCAGGCAGGCAGGCAGGCAAATAGATGGGGGTGGTGGAGGTGGAAAGAAAGCAACTTTAACTTTAAATGCATTCTCCAAGCTGCCATCTCGCTTGTCGAAGTGATTGAAAGAGACAAATGCCTTCTCTAGGCTAGCCAACAGGGCCATGGGCGCTTCTAGTTGCACACAGTATGTGCGAAAGAGTCACATGTGGCTCCTGAGCCGCAGTTTGGCCACCCCTGCGACTGTAAGACCTGAGCAAGGCTTTTAAGGATAGGAACTTTTGCAAGCTGTGGATTCATCAGTTTGCTGTAACTCAGAAGAGGCTGGCTGGCGCATAAGACACACACAGAGCCGCATCAGTCTGCGTCAGCTAAAAGGAAGCAGAGGCGCTTTCAAAACAAACAACATTTATTCCGGCGCAAGCTTTCGTGAGTCAGATGCACGACGTGTACATCCATTAGGCAGACGAAGAGAACTCCGGCTCACAAAAGCTTATGCTGGAATAAATTTGATTTCCTGTTTAAGATGCCACCAGAGTCCCTGGTTTATTCCAGCGAAGCTCACTTCCGCTGAGTCAGTAGATAAGAACATAAGAGAAGCTATGTTGGATCAGGCCAGTGGCACATCCAGTCCAACACTCTGTGTCACACATAAGAACATAAGAGAAGCCATGTTGGATCAGGCCAATGGCCCATCCAGTCCAACACTCTGTGTCACACATAAGAACATAAGAGAAGCCATGTTGGATCAGGCCAATGGCCCATCCAGTCCAACACTCTGTGTCACATAAGAACATAAGAGAAGCCATGTTGGATGAGGCCAGTGGCCCATCCAGTCCAACACTCTGTGTCACACTTAAGAACATAAGAGAAGCCATGTTGGATCAGGCCAGTGGCCCATCCAGTCCAACATTCTGTGTCACATGAGAACATAAGAGAAGCCATGTTGGATCAGGCCAGTGGCCCATCCAGTCCAACACTCTGTGTCACATAAGAACATAAGAGAAGCCATGTTGGATCAGGCCAGTGGCCCATCCAGTCCAGCACTCTGTGTCACATGAGAACATAAGAGAAACCATGTTGGATCAGACCAGTGGCCCATGCAGTCCAATACTGTGTCACATAAGAACATAAAAGAAGCCATGTTGGATCAGGCCAGTGGCCCATCCAGTCCAACACTCTGTGTCACACAGGGACCCAAAAACCCAGGTCCCATCAGGAGGTCCTTCAGCGGGGCCAGGACATAAGAACATATGAGAAGCCATGTTGGATCAGGCCAGTGGCCCACCCAGTCCAACACTGTGTGTCACACAGGGGCCCAAAAACCCAGGTCCCATCAGGAGGTCCATCAGCGGGGCCAGGACATAAGAACATAAGAGAAGCCATGTTGGATCAGGCCAGTGGCACATCCAGTCCAACACTTTGTGTCACTCAGTGGCTAAAAAAAAACCAGGTGCCATCAGGAGGTCTATCAGTGGGGCCAGGACACTGGAAGCCCTCCCACTGTGCGCCCCCCAAGCACCAAGAATACAGAGCATCAGTTGCTCCAGCCAGAGAATTCCATCTATACCCTGCTTAGCTCCGGATCCATCTACTTTGGCTGGCTTCAGCTGTTCAGAGACCAGGGATGGAGAAAGGCGTTGCTCCGCACCTGTTAACAGAGATCCTTCGTTTTAAAATGCACACCTGAGACGTAACACAGCACCTTCTGCACAGCCACCCCATGTTAGCATCGGCTAAGGAAGGGGTGATCAACGGTAGCTCTCCAGATGTTTTTTTGCCTACTACTCCCATCAGCCCCAGCAATTCGCGATGCTGGCTGGGGCTGATGGGAGTTGTAGGCAAAAAAAAAAAATCTGGAGAGCTATCGTTGGCTACCCCCGGGCTAAGCCAAGGGTGTCAAACTCATTTGTTATGAGGGCCGGATCTGACATAAACGTTGGGCCGGGCCCTGAGTGTCATAAACTGTATTGCCAAGTGGAAAGGTAAATGTGCAAGCGTCAGTCATTTTTGACTCTTGGGTGACGTTCCTTTCACAGTGTTTTCATGGCAGACTTTTTACGGGGTGGTTTGCCATTGCCTTCCCCAGTCGTCTACGCTTTCCCCCCAGCAAGCTGGGGACTCGTTTGACCGACCTCGGAAGGATGGAAGGCTGAGTCAACCTCGAGCCAGCTACCTGAGCCCAGCTTCCGCTGGGATCGAACTCAGGTCGTGAGCAGAGGGCTCCGACTGCAGTACTGCAGCTTTACCACTCTGCATCATGGGCCTATTAAAAGTCCCCTGTGCAAGCACCAGTTGTTTCTGACTCTGGGGTGACGTCGCATCACAACGTTTTCACGGCAGACTTTTTACGGGGTGGTTTGCCATTGCCTTCCCCAGTCGTCTACGCTTTCCCCCCAGCAAGCTGGGGACTCATTTTACCGACCTCGGAAGGAGGGAAGGCTGAGTCGACCTTGAGCTGGCTACCTAAACCCAGCTTCCGCCGGGATCGAACTCAGGTCGTGAGCAGAGGGCTCTGACTTCAGTACTACAGCTTTACCACTCTGTGCCATGGTAATAGCAGAGATATGAACTTTACGAAGCACGCAGACACAATTAAAGATTTTTTAAAAATCTTATAATGAATTATGCTTCAAAAATTAGCACTCTTGCAATACTTGGTTTATTTAACAGTTTCTGATAACTGATACCTCTTGCTCTGAATCATTGCATGGAAATATAGGGACACTGTGCTGTAGCAATCTTGAGTATACCGTTCAGGTGTGGTTCAGGTGTGTGTGTGTAAGTTGCAAACCCCCTTTTGATTTATTGACCTTCATTACAGAAATCTCATGGTCAGCGTTTTGAGCCTAAGACTCAGAGGGAAATGTGAAATGGCTGGGTATTGTGAGCTTTTGTACATAAGTTGTTTCATGCGCTGGTCAGCCAATGGAGAAAACAGAGGCTTTGCTCCTGTGCGATTGAGCAAGCTTGGTAAAGCAAGCTGTGATAAGAAGGAAGCAAAAGTGAAGGAGGAGGAAGCCGATGACAGTGAGTTGCTTGCAGGTCTGATAGGAGCCCTTTGGGGGCCTGATCTGACTCTTTTGGGCACCACGTTTTAAGAAGGATATAGACAAACTGGAACGGGTCCAGAGGTGGGTGACAAACATGGTGAGGGGTCTGGAGACCAAGTCCTATGAGGAAAGGTTGAAGGAGCTGGGGATGTTTAGCCTGGAGAGGAGGCGGCTGAGAGGTGATAGGATCACCATCTTCAAGGACTTGAAGGGCTGTCATCTAGACTAGAGGATGGGATGGAATTGTTTTCTGTGGCCCCAGAAGGTAGGACCAGAACCAATGGGTTGAGATTAAGTCAAAAGAGTTTCCGGCTCAACATTAGGAAGAACTTCCTGACCGTTAGAGCGGTTCCTCAGTGAAACAAGCTTCCTCGGGAGGTGGTGGGCTCTCCTTCCTTGGAGGTTTTTAAACAGAGGCTAGATGGCCATCTGACAGCAATGAAGATCCTGTGAACTTAGGGGGAAGTGTTTGTGAGTTTCCTGCATTGTGCAGGGGGTTGGACTAGATGACCGTAGAGATCTCTTCCAACTCGATGATTCTATGATTTTATGACTCTATGATTCTTGGGCTGCATGTTTGAAACCCCTGGACTAAGCTGATGGGAATGTGGTTTGCAGTGTGGTGAAAGAAACCTGTTTGCTGTGCCCCTCCTCACTGGATCCTCAGTTTCTTGACTTCATTTATGCTCCACTTCTCTCCCCGCTGGGAACCCCGAGCAATTCACATCATACTCCTCTCTTCCATTTTATCCTCACAACAGCCTTGCAAGGCAGGCTAGGCGGAGAGTGGTTGTCCCAAGGTCGCCCAGCGAACCTTCATGGCGGAGCAGGGATTCGAACCCAGATCCTAGCCCTAACGCCGTGCAAACCTTCCAAATTCAGGCGGGATAGCAACATTCAGGACGATCGTGTCGCTGCTTCCACTGAAGCGTTGAGAAATTCATGAGGTCTCTTTGTGTTGTCGTCCCTGGCGTCCTCCAGACGGTTCAGGGTGGTCGTGCTGTGTTGATCGTGTGTCTGGTAGTTTTACGATACGGCTTGGTAATAAAGATAAAATGTTCATTTGCTAATTTCCTGCTTCATCTCTCTCTCCCCCCCCCCTTTCTTGTTTTTCAGAAATGCCCTTCAAAGACGTGTGCAAAACACCGAGGGAGCTGTAATGTCTGAACTTGTGTGGCGGGGCTGCTCTCTGAAGGTACTTCTTAAAAATTTACCCCCCCTCCCCATAGACAAGAAAGGCATATGCTTTTTTGCAGCTTATCCAATGTCCGTTAGCTTTTGGGCGGATCTTCCCTATGAAGAACGGTTCAAAAGCTTGGGGCTCTTTAACTTGGAGAAACGTGACATGAGAGAGGTTTACAAGATTATGCATGGGATGGAGAAAGTAGAGAAAGAAGTACTTTTCTCCCTTTCTCTCAATACAAGAACTCAATGAATTCAATGAAATTGCTGAGCAGTCGGGTTAGAACGGATAAAAGGAAGTCCTTCATCACCCAAAGGGTGATTAACGTGTTGAATTCACTGCCACAAGCTACAAGCATAGCCAGCTTCAAGAGGGGATTGGATAAAAATACGGAGCAGAGGTCCATCAGTGGCTATTAGCCACAGCATATTATTGGAACTCTCTGTCTCGGGCAGTGATGCTCTGTATTCTTGGTGCTTTTGCGGGGGGCAAAGTGGAAGGGCTTCTAGCCCCTCTTGTGAACCTCCTGATGGCACTTGGGGGGGTCGGACTGGATGGGCCATTGACCTGACGCAACATGGCTTCTCGTATGTTCTTATGTGTGACACAGAGTGTTGGACTGGATGGGCCATTGGCCTGATCCAACGTGGCTTCTCTTATGTGTGACACAGAGTGTTGGACTGGATGGGCCATTGGCCTGATCCAACGTGGCTTCTCTTATGTTCTTAAGTAGGCGGGGTGTAAACGGTTTCTTCCAGTTTGTACATTTTTTAAAGCAAAGGGGTGGGGGACAGTGTTTGCGTAATGGGTGAGGACTGCATTTTGTTTTTCCCAGAAATTTTGGATTCCAAAATAGGTCTTCTCTTCTATTTGTTTCGAGCTTGCCTGTAAGCTTTTGAACACCCCCCGTGCCAGTAATTCCCAAGCTGAGCTCTAGGGAAATTCTTTGTGCTTGGTGGGGGGGGGGGGGCAACAGTGGGAGGGCTTCTAGTGTCCTGGCACCACTGATGGACCTCCTGGTGACAGCTGGTTTTTTTGGCCATTGTGTGACACAGAGTGTTGGACTGGAGGGGCCATTGGCCTGATCCAACATGGCTTCTCTTATGTTCTTATGTCTGGGGCATAAAAATAAAAATTGTTTATACTCAAGTGTGCAAACTCTTATCTGGGAGAACTGGGTTTGATTCCCTACTCCTCCACTTGCAGCTGCTGGAACGGCCTTGGGTCAGCCATAGCTCTGGCAGAGTTGTCCGTGAAAGGGCCACTTCTGGGAGAGCCCTCTCAGCCCCACCCACCTCACAGGGTGTCTGTTGTAGGGGAGGAAGATAATGGAGATTGCAAGCCCCTCTGAGATTCAGAGTGGAGGGTGGGATGTAAATCCAATATCATCATCATTGTAGGCAACTGCTGTGAGTTGAACAGTTTGTGTGCTGCGTGAAATATGTTTAATTAAGCAAAGCCTTCTGTGGACTAAAAGCAGACAGCCACTTCCTGCTGTATCTCTGCATAATTTACTGGACTTGCCATTCTCCCATTTGTTGGGGGCTGGATAATGTTTCCACATCTCTGGTGCATTGGGTGCAACAGGACCATTCAGACGTTCCCCAATGCAGAGGTAGCAGAAGCTGTCCCGTTTCTGATGAGGTTGTCTGTTGCGTCTCTGTGTGAGTCACCGCTCTGGGCTTCCATCCGTCCTGACATGTGTACGTCCGCTTTTAATTGAGGGAGGGGCCTTGTGTTGGCAGTTGTGTGTTTCTTGTCCATGATGATCTTATTAGTCAAGCTTTGGAAGAAGAAAGATGCAAACCGATCAGAGAGAGGCACTCCGTCGTAGTTTTGCAAAGAGCAAAAGGGATGGTGTTCAGACTGTCCAGTCCAGAATGGCCGTGTAAGAATATCACAAGAAGGGCTGTGTAGGTTGGGTGAGTATTGTGCTTTGGGGAAACTTGAGAAGGTATGTCTGGGTGTGGTCAGGCCTCATTTTGTGAGCTCTGGAACGTCTAAATTTTAGTGTATTCTTTCTTTCTGTGTCACACAATGGCCAAAACCCCAGGTGCCATCAGGAGGTCCACCATTGCGCCCAGGACATTAGAGGCCCTCCCACTATTCCCTCCCAAGCACCAAGAATACAGAGCATCACTGCCCCAGACATAAGAACATAAGAGAAGCCATGTTGGATCAGGCCAATGGCCCCTCCAGTCCAACACTCTGTGTCACACAATGGCCAAAAAAACCAGCTGTCACCAGGAGGTCCATCAGTGGTGCCAGGACACTAGAAGCCCTCCCACTGTTGCCCCCCCACCAAGCACAAAGAATACAGAGCATCACTATCCCAGACAGAATAACATAAGAACATAAGAGAAGCCATGTTGGATCACGCGCATGGCCCATCCAGTCCAACACTCTGTGTCACACATAAGAACATAAGAGAAGCCATGTTGGGTCAGGCCAGTGGCCCATCCAGTCCAACACTCTGTGTCACACATAAGAACATAAGAGAAGCCATGTTGGATCAGGCCAGTGGCCCATCCAGTCCTGCACTCTGTGTCACACATAAGAACATAAGAGAAGCCATGTTGGATCAGGCCAGTGGCCCATCCAGTCCTGCACTCTGTGTCACACAGTGGCCAAAAAACCCAGGTGCCATCAGGAGGTCCATCAGTGGGGCCAGGACACTAGAAGCCCTCCCATTGTGGCCCCCTCCCAAGTACCAAGAATACAGAGCATCCCTGCCCCAGACAGAGAGTTCCATCAATACGCTGTGGCTAATAGCCACTGATGGACCTCTGCTCCAGATGTTTCTCCAATCCCCTCTTGAAGCTGTTTATGCTGGCAGCCGCCACACCTCCTGTGGCAGTGAATTCCACAATTCCTAATAATTTAGCCCGCCTTTCTTGCGAGCAGGCTCAGGGCGGGGTCCAGTTCTGTCATCATCATAACAAGACGTATTCGATTTGAGACAAATGAATACGATCAACAGTTTAAAACCATGATCTAATACACAGATATAATAGACAAAAGAGGGCAACCAGTAAAAATATTCCATGCGACATTTCCTGAAAGGTGCATGCGGTGGATAGCTGAGAGGGGAAACCCTTGAAAACAACGTGGTGGTTCGTAGTGTCGACGTGCTCCTGGCATTTAGCCCACGTGAAACCTTGTACCGCTTTTGCAGTCTCCTCTTCTTGGTGGGGGGGATTTGTCCAGTGTGGTGCTTCTGAAGCAATTTGGCCTTCCTCGGGCTTTTTAAAACGACCGGTTATAGAGGTCCTCTGTGGACTTGAGAGGCAAATTTGAGTCAGGGAGTGTAGCCCAGAGCCAGAAGGGCATTGAGTTCAAGGCTACACTTTGGGGACTCAGATAATTGATCAGAAATCCGTCAGCAGACACGGAGAAGGCAGTACTCGAGAGTATTCCAGCTTGTATGTGGTTTTCCCTGTATGTATTTCCCAGTAAGTAAGCGTTGGTATTGCATAGTCATGTATAGCTGTGAGAGCTGGACCATAAGGAAGGCCGAGCGCAGAATAGATGCTTTTGAGATGTGGTGCTGGAGAAGACTCTTGAGAGTCCCTCGGACTGCAAGAAGATCCAGTCAGACAGTCCTAAGGGAAATCAACTTAGACTGTTCCCTGGAAGGTCAGATGCTGAAGCTGAAGCTCAAATACTTTGGCCACCCAATGAGAAGGGAGCACTCCCTGGAGAAGACCCTGATGTTGAGAAAGACAGAAGGCAAAAGAAGAAGGGGACGGCAAAAGATGAGATGGCTGGACAGTGTTACTGATGTAACAAACACAAATTTGAGCCATTGGCCTTCTCTTTTGTTCTTAGGTGTGACACAGAATGTTGGACTGGATGGGCTATTGACCTGATCCAACATGGCTTCTCTTTTGTTCTTAAGTGTGACACAGAGTGTTGGACTGGAGGGGCCACTGGCCTGATCCAACAGGGCTTCTCTGGTGTTCTTATGTGACACAGAGTGTTGGACTGGATGGGCCACTGGCCTGATCCAACATGGCTTCTCTTATGTTCTTAAAATAGCCACTGCAAGAAGATCAAATCAGTCACTCCTGCTGAAACTGAAGCTCAAATACTTTGGCCACCCAATGAGAAGGGAGCACTCCCTGGAGAAGACCCTGATGCTGGGAAAGACAGAGGGCCAAAGAAGAAGGGGATGGCAAAAGAGGAGATGGCTGGACAGCGTTACTGACATAACAAACACGAATTGGAGCAGACTTTGGAGGATGGTGGAAGACAGAAGGGCCTGGCGTGACTTTGTCCATGGGGTCGCAAAGAGTCGGACTCGCCTGTGCGACTGAACAACCACAAAATGTGGTGTTACGACTTGTAGCCAATGACGTGGAGCTGGGTTTTTGAGCGAATCCGATAATTCTGCAACTATGACATTGTTTTGTTTGGACGCGGTTCGCTTAATGTTGCCGTAAAGTTTTGAATGTTGCAAGCCGCCCTGAGCCCGCTTGCAGGATAGGGCGGGATACAAATCGAGAAATGGAAATGAAATTAAAGAGAGCAAACAGCGAGGAGTGGGTTGTCTTCACGCCAGACGAAGGCCCGCTCCTGGCTCTGAGGTCTGTCCAGGAGCTTTGTTTGTTTTGAATTTGACCAGGAGGGGTTTTGCAACCTCGTAAAAACGAAAGCTGGAATCCTCGAGATGACTCATTCTGCCTTTCCCGAGCAATCGGTCCCGGGGGGGGGGGGCTCTTCGCCGCACGCTTGAGCTGGCTGCTCCGTTTCCCCTTCCAGATCTCTCCAACGTCCTGCAAGCGAAACTGGGAAGGGGAGGCGTGGAGAAGAACCGCATAGCCCAAGGATCCTCGATGTGATGCCCGGGGGTGCCACGGCACCTCCCAGCCTGAGCCTGCCAAGTGTTTTTAGAGAGCAGGGGGGGATTTTTTTGCCCAGCCAGGCTTCCGATGGGTGATTGGAGACCAGATCGACCGTGCGGGATTTTGAAAACCTGGCTTCGCCGAAGCTGCCACCGCAGCATAAGAGGCTATGCAATAAGAAGGGCCTGCTCGACATTAAAATTAATTATTAAGAAAATAAGAGTCAATGGCCTTCTAAAGGGACGGTGAGGGATGGTGGCTCAGTGGTAGAGCATCTGCTTGGGAGCAGAGGGTCCCAGGTTCAATCCCTGGCATCTCCAAAAAACACTTAGGACTCTTTAGCTTGGAGAACCCTACACCAAACTAGCTGTCTCATCCAGAGAAGTGAAGAAGACTGCAGATTTATACCCCGCCCTTCTCTCTGAATCAGAGTCTCAGAGCGGCTTACAATCGCCTTCATCTTCTCCCCCCACAACAGACACCCTGTGAGGTGGGTGGAGCTGAGAGGGCTCTCACAGCAGCTGCCCCTTCAAGGACAGAGTCTCAGAGCAGCCTACAATCTCCTTTCCGTTCCTCCCCCACAACAGACACCCTGTGAGGTGGGTGGGGCTGAGAGGGCTCTCACAGCAGCTGCCCCTTCAAGGACAGAGTCTCAGAGCGGCCTACAATCTCCTTTCCCTTCCTCCCCCACAACAGACACCCTGTGAGGTGGGTGGGGCTGGAGAGGGCTCTCACAGCAGCTGCCCTTTCAAGGACAGAGTCTCAGAGCAGCCTACAATCTCCTTTCCCTTCCTCCCTCACAACAGACACCCTGTGAGGTGGGTGGGGCTGGAGAAGGCTCTCACAGCAGCTGCCCTTTCAAGGACAACCTCTGCCAGAGCTATGGCTGACCCAAGGCCATTCTAGCAGCTGCAAGGGGAGGAGTGGGGGAATCAAACTCGGTTCTCCCAGATAAGAGTTCGCACACTTAACCACTACACCAAACTGGATCAACCCCATGTTTATACTCCTGCTAAGACTGACCTGTTTGCTCAGGACTAAGCCACGTGTTTGGACAAGCTCCAGGTGGGAGAGTAACAGCAGCAGTGTTGAGAGGGGACCCCTCACTTTTAGACAGTGAGCGCCCTTGAGAAGTAAGAGAACTAACAGCTTCAAAGTTTCAAAGTCAACGTGAAGCGAGCCCACGCGCTCTTGACTTCGGCAATTTTCCTCGCAAAAGAACCCCACAAATCTGTTTTAACGCCATGTGGCCAGTAGCTCCTTCTGGTTCCTGGACCCCGTGGGATGTGATGTTTTGTCGGTATATGATTGGCCAGCTCTTGGAACACTTCCTGCAGCGCTGGAAATGCTGCCACTTCGTATGTGTCATGCACGCAGCTCGATGCAACGCATTCTTACGGGCCAAAGCTCGATTTCTGGAAAGCGTTGGTCTCCTGGAAAGTGTTGGAGAGCCAGTTTGGTGTAGTGGTTAAGTATGCGGACTCATATCTGGGAGAACCGGGTTTGATTCCCCATTCCTCCGTTTGCACCTGCTGGAATGGCCTTGGGTCAGCTGTAGCTCTCGCAGGAGTTGTCCTTGAAAGGGAGGCTGCTGTGAGAGTCCTCTCCAGCCCCACCCACCTCACAGGGTGTCTGTTGTGGGGGAGGAAGGTAAAGGAGATTGTGAGCTGCTCTGAGACTCTTCAGAGTTGAGGGCGGGATATAAATCCAATATTTTCATCTACCTCACAGGGTGTCTGTTGTGGGGAGGGAAGGTAAAGGAGATTGTGAGCCGCTCTGAGACTCCTTGGAGTGGAGGGCGGGATATAAATCCAATATCTTCATCTACCTCACAGGGTGTCTGTTGTGGAGGGGAGGGGAGGAAGGTAAAGGAGATTGTGAGCGGCTCTGAGACTCTTTGGAGTGGAGGGCGGGATATAAATCCAATATCTTCATCTACCTCACAGGGTGTCTGTTGTGGGGGAGGAAGGGAAAGGAGATTGTGAGCCGCTCTGAGACTCTTCGGAGTTTAGGGTGGGATATAAATCCAATATCTTCATCTACCTCACAGGGTGTCTGTTGTGGGGGAGGAAGGGAAAGGAGATTGTGAGCCGCTCTGAGGCTCTTCGGAGTTTAGGGTGGGATATAAATCCAATATCTTCATCTACCTCACAGGGTGTCTGTTGTGGGGGAGGAAGGGAAAGGAGATTGTGAGCCGCTCTGAGGCTCTTTGGAGTTTAGGGTGGGATATAAATCCAATATCTTCATCTACCTCACAGGGTGTCTGTTGTGGGGGGGGGAAGGTAAAGGAGATTGTGAGCTGCTCTGAGACTCTTCGGAGTGGAGGGCGGGATATAAATCCAATATCTTCATCTACCTCACAGGGTGTCCTGTTGTGGGGGAGGAAGGTAAAGGAGATTGTGAAACTGCTCTGAGACTCTTCGGAGTGGAAGGCAGGATATAAATCCAGTATCTTCTTCTTCCTGGGGGTCATGCAGACACTGTACGCTGACTAAACATTTTTCATCTATTCGAAGGGGAGCCCGGGAGCTGCCCTACAGACGGAAAAGCTGCATTAGACTTCAAGGAAGATTGTTGGTCATGCTTCGTTTTGGGTTTTTACTCTATTTGTAGTCCGTCTTTCACAAGAGCCCCATGGCACAGAGTGGGAAAGCTGCAGTACTGCAGTCGGAGCCCTCTGCTCACGACCTGAGTTCGATCCCAGCGAAAGCTGATTCAGGTAGCCAGCTCCAGGTTGACTCAGCCTTCCATCCTTCCGAGGTCGGTCAAATGAGTCCCCAGCTTGCTGGGGGGAAAGCGTAGAGGACTGGGAAAGGCAAGGGCAAAAGTCTGCTGTGAAAAACGTTGTGAAAGCAACGTCACCGCAGAGTCCAAAAAACAACTGGTGCTTGCACTGGGGACTACCTTGACCTTTTTAGTCCGCCTTTCTCACTGGGCGCTTTCACACACACTAGATTGCACCCTTCCAAATCTGCTTTCAGTGCATTTTTGTAAGTTTACTGCGCGAAATGGCGAAATCCGGTTGCGAAAGGTTGCTGAAGTGGATTGAAACTGCATTGTGCAGCATGTGTGAAAGGGCCCAGTTATTTTAATTTAATTTAATTTTTGGATTTATATCCCGCCCTATCCCGCAAGTGGGTTTAGGCGGCTTACAAACAGGGCGGCTTTACCAATGTTCCCTCTAAGCCTCAGGGTCTTCTGAGCAAAAAAATGTACTTTGTGAGCTAGTGGTATTAAAGTTGTGAGCCCCTGGCAGGAAAGTTGTGAGCTGCTGCGCTGATTAGTGTGCTCTGGGGCCATTTTTCCTGAGCTAAGACAAAAATGTGTGAGTAGAGGCTAAAAATCTGTGAGCTAGCTCACCTTAAGTCCGCTTAGAGGGAATACTGCTTACAGCAACTGAGACTGAAGGCAGATTACACAGTGCAAGTCACATGGACATATGAAGCTGCATTCTACTGAATCAGACCTTGGTCCATCAAGATCAGCAGGGCTATTTTTTTTGTAGCAAGAACTCCTTTGCCTATTAGGCCACACCCCCATGATGTAGCCAATCATCTTGGAGCTTATAGGGCTCTTCGTACAGGGCCTACTGGAAGCTCCAGGAGGATTGGCTGCATCAGGGCTGTGTGGCCTAATATGCAAAGGAGGTCCTGCTAGAATTCCTTATAGGGCTCTTAGTGCAGGGCCTACTGTAAGCTCCAGGAGGATTGGCTGCATCAGGGGTGGGTGTGGGCCCTAATATGCAAAGGAGGTCCTGCTAGAATTCCTTACAGGGCTCTCAGTACAGGGCCTACTGGAAGCTCCAGGAGGATTGGCTGCATCAGGGGTGGGTGTGGCCCTAATATGCAAAGGAGGTCCTGCTAGAATTCCATACAGGGCTCTTAGTACAGGGCCTACTGGAAGCTCCAGGAGGATTGGCTGCATCAGGGGTGGGTGGGCCTAATATGCAAAGGAGGTCCTGCTAGAATTCCATACATGGCTCTTAGTACAGGGCCTACTGGAAGCTCCAGGAGGATTGGCTGCATCAGGGGGTGTGGGCTAATATGCAAAGGAGGTCCTGCTAGAATTCCTTACAGGGCTCTTCTTACAGGGCCTACTGGAAGCTCCAGGAGGATTGGCTACATCAGGGGTTTTGTGGCCTAATATACGAAGGAGTTTCCTGCTACAAAAAAAAGCCCTGGATCTGGTGGACTGGGCTGGTATTTGTTTTTTTCTGCCTCCATGGCTTCCCAGCACTGTGAACTGATCGCCACTTTGAGGTCAGGAAGCAGTTTTTCTCCAGTTTTGGCCAGGGATTGGATAAAACATCTGGAGTAGAGGTCCCACCAGTGGCTATTAGCCACAGAGTATTGATGGAACTCTCTGTCTGGGGCAGTGATGCTCTGTCTTCTTGGTGCTTGGTATGGGCAAACAATGTGAGGACTTCTAGTGTCCTGGCCCCCTCTGATGGGCCTCCTGATAGCACCTGGGGTTTTTTTTGGCCACTGTGTGACACAGAGTGTTGGACTGGATGAGCCATTGGCCTTATCCAACAGGGCTTCTCTTGTGTTCTTAAGGTATAGATAGAACTCTCTTTCTGGGGCAGTGATGCTCTGTGTTCTTAGTGCTTAGAGGGGACAACAGTGGGAGGGCTTCTAGTGTCCTGGCCCCACTGATGGACCTTCTGATGGCACCTGTTTTTTTTTGGCCACTGTGTGACACAGAGTGTTGGACTGGATGGGCCATTGGCCTGATCCAACATGGCTTCTCTTATGTTCTTATGTATGACACAGAGTGTTGAACTGGAAGGGCCATTGGCCTGATCCAACATGGCTTATCTTATGTTCTTGTGTCTGGGGTAGTGATGCTCTGTATCTTTGGGGCAACGGTGGGAGGGCTTCTAGTGTCCTGGCCTCACTGGTGGACCTCCTGATGGCACCTGGGTTTTTTGGCCACTGTGTGACACAGAGCGTTGAACTGGAAGGGCCATTGTCCTGATCTTACATGGCTTCTCTTACGTTCTTATCCTAAAGGGGTTTGGGTTTTTTGCCATCATCTGGGCATATTACAGGGGTCACTGGGGGTTTGAGGTGGGAGGTATTTGGAAATTTCCTGCCTTGTGCATGGGGTTGGAGTAGATGACTGGAGATCCCCTCCAGCTCTATGATCCTTTTAACTGGAGATGCTGGAGATTGAATTGGGACCTTCTGCATGCTAAGCAGATGCTCTGCCACGGAGCCATGGCCCCCTTTGTGTAGTTTCCTATGCGAGTTTTCATTCCAGACTTCCATGAGGCCTGGGTGGTTGCTTCTGGTCTCCCTAGGTGAGCTCAGCCTCGACCGATCCCTTGCAAAGGAGATGGTTGAATTCCACCTCCTGCACTTTGGAACGAGCTTCCCCAAAGGCGCGGCCGGCGCCAGGGTGTCCGGAGCGGACTCCAGGCCGTCTCGCATAAAGCTCGAGCATTCGGTGCGTTGTCCGATCCTGCAGCAGTTTCCTTCGAGGCTGGATTGCGAATAGCCCCCGTCATTCCCATGGCAACGGGCTGATGTCACAAACTCAAGGACACGGTTTCAGTGCCTTGTGAAGCCAGGGGGCTCACATCTCCGATGATGGAGAGGAAGGACTTTTCTTTGGCCTCAAACTCCAGCAGTTGGAGGTGAGCTCAGCGGAGATGCTTTCTGCCCCAAGTGGGAACACGGCTCGTCGTGACGTGCAAATTGCTTGGGAATCATCTGCTTTCTGCCCATTGATCTTCCTCGCGGGGCCTATAGATCTGTCACAGGTATTTCTATCCAGAAGGACTTTGTTCTACGGGAGGGAGAACTGATCGTTTGCTTTCGTAGCAAAGGCTTCTGTTGAACTTTCTGGGGTTTAATTCCGCCCAAATAGACTTGTTTGTCCTCCGAAATCTGCTTTCTTTTTGTCTTCTCTTCCCCTCCCCGTCCCTTTCCCTTTTATTCTTTTAGGAAGGGGATCGCTCTCCTGCCCTCTGCTTTACGGTCACATTTTCCGATATCCTATTAGCAGATTCCAAGATAGCTCAACGCAGGGTCCCCACCCATCTCGTTTGGCTTTAACCTTCTGCTCCAGGGAAGCCGGACCGATTGTTCTGAAATCCCTGCGTATATGTGTTTTGGCACAGCATAAAGGCACGCCGCACGTTGCCGGCTTGCAGAAGTGGCCGCACGAACGAAAAGGGTTCAGCTCTAGAGCAGAGGAGATAATAGTCCTTCCCCCTCCCCTTCTCTTTCCATTACAACTTCCCACACAGGCTTCCTTTCTTCTAGTCTCATCTTTAGCCCTCTCTGGCTGCTTTTGTCATCAGGTCCCCCCCCCCCCCGCAAGATCTTCAGACCGCTTCATCATCTCTTAGGGATTGACTCTTAAATGTCTGCACCCCGGTCAGGTCGAAGCGTCGCCGCAGTCTGCGTTTGCATGTTTGTCCAGGAGTTCAACAGTGGAGCGTTATCATTTCGAGAGAAGGGTGTTCTCAACAAAGTTGGCAGTTCCTTCCCTTCTGGAGAAAAAGGCAATCGGACTGAACCGATGGGCAGATATGGTCGTGCTGGAGTTGTTGAGCTCACGCCGCGGTTTCTTTGGCTCAGCTTCCAGGGGGAGATTTTTTGGGATTATTACTATTGACCTCCGGACAACAGAGATCAAGCTCCCCAACGTGGACACCTTCCCTGTTGTGCGGCAGGTGTTTTTGGAAAGCGGGTGGGACCAGCTGGAACCCCTACTCAGTAGGGCTTCTGATTGGCCACTGGAGATCTCATGAATGGAACAGATTGAAATGATGGGTGGGGCTGAGAGGGCTCTCCCAGCAGCTGCCCTTTCAAGGACAGAGTCTCAGAGCGGCCTACAATCTCTTTTCCCTTCCTGCCCCACAACAGACACCCTGTGAGGTGTGTGGGGCTGAGAGGGCTCTCACAGCAGCTGCCCTTTCAAGGACAACCTCTGCCAGAGCTATGGCTGACCCAAGGCCATTCCAGCAGCTGCAAGTGGAGGAGTGGGGAATCAAACCCCGTTCTCCCAGATAAGAGTCAGAGCACTTAACCACTACACCAATCTTACAGAAGGAAGCTTCGGTTGCCCAGAGTGGGTAGCAATTCCTTCTGTCAACCTCAGAAGCCTGAAAGAATTGCTTAGGAAGATTTGTAGCAGTTGAGAGGGCGGGGTTTCACTGCCCTTCAGAGTTCCTAACTGCTTCCCACTGCTGGCAAAACGAGAATCAAATTGCACAAAATAATTTTTTTAAAAAAAAAAAAATGCCGCTGCAGATGCAAAATGAAGCAACTTAGGCCGGTTTGCTTAATTAGCATTCCCCACAGGCCAGTGGCCCATCCAGTCCAACACTCTGTCACATAAGAACATAAGAGAAGCCATGTTGGATCAGTCCAGTGGCCCCTCCAGTCCAACACTCTGTGTCACTTAAGAACATAAGAGAAGCCATGTTGGATCAGGCCAATGGCCCATCCAGTCCAACACTGTGTCACACATAAGAACATAAGAGAAGCCATATTGGATCAGGCCAGTGGCCCATCTAGTCCAACACTCTGTGTCACATAAGAACATAAGAGAAGCCATGTTGGATCAGTCCAGTGGCCCCTCCAGTCCAACACTCTGTGTCACTTAAGAACATAAGAGAAGCCATGTTGGATCAGGCCAATGGCCCATCCAGTCCAACACTGTGTCACACATAAGAACATAAGAGAAGCCATGTTGGATCAGTCCAGTGGCCCATCCAGTCCAACACTCTGTGTCACTTAAGAACATAAGAGAAGCCATGTTGGATCAGGCCAGTGGCCCATTCAGTCCAACACTCTGTGTCACACAGTGGCCAAAATACCCAGGTGCCATCAGGAGGTCCACCAGTGGGGCCAGGACACTGGAAGCCCTCCCACTGTGCCCCCCCCCCACAAGCACCAAGAGCATCACTGCCCCAGACATAAGAACATAAGAGAAGCCATGTTGGATCAGGCCAATGGCCCATACTTGTGAACCTCCGGATGGCACTTGGGGGGGGGGGGGTTGGCCACTGTGTGACACAGTGTTGGACTGGATGGACCATTGACGTGATCCAATATGGCTTCTCTTATGTTCTCATGTGGTTAATAGCCACTGATGGACCTCTGCTCCATATGCTTATCCAATCCCTTCTTGAAGCTGGCTATGCTTGTAGCCACCACCACCTCCTGTGAGGTGGGTTAGGCTAATAGCGTGTGGCTGGCCCATGGTCACCCAAGTCAGCTTTCCTGGCAAAGCAGGGATTTGAACTTGGGTCTCCCTGATCCCAGTTTGACACATGAACCACTACACCAGGGGTGGCCAACGGTAGCTCTCCAGATGTTGTTTGCCTACAACTCCCATCAGCCCCAGCCATTGGCCATGCTGGCTGGGGTTGATGGGAGTTGTAGACAAAAAACATCCGGAGAGCTACCGTTGGCCCACCCCTGCACTACACCACACTGGCTCTCAGGAAACAACTTGGCTTCTCTTATGTTCTTGTTCTTTGTGATCCCTCGAATGAAAGGTTTCTCCCCCTCCTCCCCAAAAAATCTGGTGTTAAAAAAACAGCACTGAGCTATTATTGTCAACAATAGTTATGTAATGGCGGAGAAAAAAGGAGATCAGGTTGCACTGGAGCCTCACCTGTTTGATTTCTAAAGCTGTAAAGATTTCTGCGTTCCATTTGCATGTGCGTTCCCGCTCTGTTTTGTTAGCAGCCGCTTCCTGGTGGTTTCCATTACCCCGACCCCTTCGGCGATTTGCTTCCTTGCGTTTGAGGGCAATATTGATTCCTGCCGTGGGCGTGGAATTCTAGCAGAAGCTCCTTTCCATATTAGGCCACACCTCCCCGATGTAGCCAATCCTCCAAGAGCTGACGAGGCTCTTTTTTGTAAGCTCCAAGAGGATTGGCTACATCGGGGAGGTGTGGCCTAATATGCAAAGGAGCTCCTTCTAGAATTCCTTACAGGGCTCTTCGTACAGGGTCTACTGGAAGCTCCAGGAGGATTGGCTACATCAGGGGTGTGTGGCCTAATATGTAAAGGAGGTCCTGCTAGAATTCCTTACAGGGCTCTCAGTACAGGGCCTACTGGAAGCTCCAGGAGGATTGGCCACATCAGGGGGTGTGGCCTAATATGCAAAGGAGGTCCTGCTAGAATTCCTTACAGGGCTCTCAGTACAGGGCCTACTGGAAGCTCCAGAAGGATTGGCTACATCAGGGGGGTGGGGCCTAATATGCAAAGGAGGTCCTGCTAGAATTCCTTACAGGGCTCTCAGTACAGGGCGTACTGGAAGCTCCAGGAGGATTGGCTACATCAGTGGGGTGTGGCCTAATATGCAAAGGAGGTCTTGCTAGAATTCCTTACAGGGCTCTCAGTACACGGCCTACTGGAAGCTCCAGGAGGATTGGCTACATCAGTGGGGTGTGGCCTAATATGCAAAGGAGGTCCTGCTAGAATTCCTTACAGGGCTCTCAGTACAGGGCCTACTGGAAGCTCCAGGAGGATTGGCTACATCAGTGGGGTGTGGCCTAATATGCAAAGGAGGTCTTGCTAGAATTCCTTACAGGGCTCTCAGTACAGGGCCTACTGGAAGCTCCAGGAGGATTGGCTACATCAGTGGGGTGTGGCCTAATATGCAAAGGAGGTCCTGCTAGAATTCCTTACAGGGCTCTCAGTACAGGGCCTACTGGAAGCTCCAGGAGGATTGGCTACATCAGTGGGGTGTGGCCTAATATGCAAAGGAGGTCCTGCTAGAATTCCTTACAGGGCTCTCAGTACAGGGCCTACTGGAAGCTCCAGGAGGATTGGCTGCATCAGGGGTGGGTGTGGCCTAATATGCAAAGGAGGTCCTGCTAGAATTCCTTACAGGGCTCTTCGTACAGGGCCTACTGGAAGCTCCAGGGGGATTGGCTACATCAGGGGTGTGTGGCCTAATATGCAAAGGAGGTCCTGCTAGAATTCCTTACAGGGCTCTCAGTACAGGGCCTACTGTAAGCTCCAGGAGGATTGGCTACATCAGGGGGTGTGGCCTAATATGCAAAGGAGCTCCTGCTAGAATTCCACCCCGGTTTCCTGCAGTAATGAGTCTACACCCAAGATTGGCTCAAAGAAGAACTTTTGTCATGTGTGTACTTTGGGGGGGGCAAGGGAAGGTTTCTTATATTTTACCCTTGCATGTTTGTTTCCCGTCATCTCTTTCTTCCGCCCCTTTGTGGGTTTTAGCCTCTTGTCGATCTCACATCGCAAGCTTTGGCCGGTGAGATCTCATAAAGTGCGGTTGAGTCTGGTGTCATGCGCCATTTTTTGTTCCTGTCACTTACACCCTGCCTTTCTACAAAATAAATAGCTCCTGGTGGCTTAGAGCAAATAAGAAATCATCCCTAAAACAAACTAATAAAAAACCGGGCCGCTTAAAGCGACCGTTGGGTGATCTTGTAAGATTAATTAAAACCGCCGCAGCTGCAGAACAATAGATCTGTCAAAGAGCAGCTGTGAGAGAGATTTAATTCAGCAAAAGCTCATTAGCCTCCCACTGCCTTTGGAGACAGGTTCCTAAGCCCGATGTCTAGCCTTGTCAACATTTTTAATCCTAGGCGCTCGGGTACGAAGTTCTTCCCTCCCCTATTTTATTCGCACAACAGCCCTGTGAGGTAGGTTAGGCCGAAAGGGCCATTCGCCCGAGGCGCTCTCGGTGAGCTTCGCAAATGAGTAGAGATGGTGAGGGGCCTGGAGACCAAGTCCTATGAGGAAACGTTGAAGGAGCTGGGCATGTTCAGCCTGGAGAGGAGGCGGCTGAGAGGTGATAGGATCACCATCTTCAAGTACTTGAAGGGCTGTCACATAGTGGTATTGCGTTCAGTTTTGGGCACCACGTTTTAAGAAGGATCTAGACAAGCTGGAACGGGTCTAGAGGAGGGCGACAAAGATGGTGAGGGGTCTGGAGACCAAGTCCTGTGAGGAAAGGTCGAAGGAGCTGGGGATGTTTAGCCTGGAGAGGAGGCGGCTGAGAGGCGATATGATCACCATCTTCAAGTCCTATAGAGGATGGGGTGGAATTGTTTTCTGTGGCTCTGGAAGGTAGGACCAGAACCAGTGGGTTGAAATGAAATCAAAAGAGTTTCCAGCTCAACATGAGGAAGAACTTCCTGACCATTACAGCGATTCCTCAACAGAACAGGCTTCCTCGGGAGGTGGTGGGCTCTCCTTCCTTGGAGGTTTTTCAACAGAGGCTAGAGGGCCCTCTGACAGCAATGAGGATCCTGTGAATTTAGGGGGAGGTGTTTGTGAATTTAGAGCAGTTCCTCAGTGGAACAGGCTTCCTCGGGAGGTGGTGGGCTCTCCTTCTTTGGAGGCTAGAGGGCCATCTGACAGCAATGAGAATCCTGTGAATTTAGGGGGAGGTGTTTGGGTTTCCTTCATTGTGCAGGGAGTTGGACTAGATGACCCTGGAGGTCCCTTCCAACTCTATGATTCCGTAAAGACGAGTGTGTTTGTGAGTGTGAATGAAGAGTCAAGCTTGTAGCCTCAGGAAGGGTATTCCAAAGTCTGGGAACAGAGCCCCACGTACCCACTAAAGTTGCCTCCGTGGCTGTGGAGGCAGCCTAAGATGTAAGATTTGGCTATGGAATGTCAAGACAGTGTGCGAGTGCAATAAAAAAGGCCAACGCCATGCTGGGTATTATTAGGAAGGGAACTGAAAACAAATCAGCCAGTATCATAATGCCCCTGTATAAATCGATGGCGCGGTCTCATTTGGAATACTGTGTGCCATTCTGGTCGCCTCAGAAAAGATATTGGGAAAAGTGCAGAAAAGGGCACCTGGAATGATGAAAGCAGGGGTGGGGAACCTCCGTCCCGAGGGCCATATGCGGCCCTTGAGGTCACTTGGTGTGGCCCTCGGGGATTGCTGGACCGAGCCAAGCCATGTAGGAGGCTCTCTGGGGCCTGGCCGGCCAGCGAGGATCGTGGGGCCCAGCCGCGCTGTGCAGCAGCCTCTCCAGAGACAGGCAGGGATCACAGGGCTCGGATGTACTGTGCGGCAGCCTCCCTGGGGCCTGGCTGGCCAGACGGAATTGCTGCAGGGCCTGGGAAAGTTACTGCCACGGTTCAGTTTGCACTTGATTATCATAGAAGGTGTGGCCTAATATGCGAATGAGTATGTGACCTAATATGCAAATATTAGGAGATGTGGTCTAATACGCTACTGAATTCCTGCACGGCTTTTTCTACAAAAAAGCCCAGGACCTATGCATTTGCCTAGGGCGGCGGGCCATGTGTCTGTGTTTGTGCCAGATTAAGCTCTCCCCACATGACTTCAAATAGAAAAACAGTTATTTGCATTAATTTGGCTGGCCCGAATCCTCCTCCCTCGGCGGAGCACGTTTTTTTAAGTGGGTAATTTTTTTGATGGCCCACGAATGATGTTCTAAATATCCCTATGTTCTCTTATATGTACTTTGGGTTGGAGGCAGTCCCTCAGGCGTCCTGATTCCTTTGGGCTTCAAAGGTCGTTGCTAGAATGTCTGAGTTGCACTGGGGAATAGATAGGCAGCATTGGGGCCTTCTTTTGCCCCCTGTGTGACAACTGGGTTGAGTCCAATGAAGGGAGGCAAGCTTGCAAGAAATGGAGTTTTTTTTTTTTTTTAACAGCACCTTCCTTCAAGAGTTCCCCGAGCCCCTCTAATGGTTATCGAAAACATTTATTAGCTCCCTTTCTACCTTACAGGAAATCAGGGCGGCTTACTCCGTCAAATTCAGGCGTGTCGAATTCATTTGCTAATGGCCCTTTTGGCCTAACCTACCTCACAAGGCTGTTGTGAGAATAAAATAGGGGAAGGAAGAAATTTGTATGCTGAGCGCCCTGAATTAAATAAGGCCTTGCCGGGCTTTCTTGGGCCAGGCCGTGTGTGCACCTATTTAAGATTCGGTAGCAGAGATATAAACTTTTTGAAGGGCGCAGACAAACATGGCTAAAGATTTAAAAGAAAACAAAACCCCCCCCCTTAAAATATGCTTAAAACATTAGCACTCGTTGGTCTTAAAGGTGCGGCTTTCTTTGTATTGCTTCCATGGGATCCAGGGAACAGGGCGAAGGAAGCTCTGGCTCTTTCCTTCCTTCCCCAAGGGACCAGGAGGGGGAGCAGCCTCAACCAATGGAGAAAATAGAGGCTTTGGTCTGCAGCTCCTGTGTGATTGAACTAGCCTTGCAAAGCAAGCTGAGATGCAGAAGGAAGCAAGAGAGAGGGAGAAGGAAGCAGGCAAGGGCCAGTTGCTCGGGGGGGGGGGGCCTGAGAGGAGCTCTCTAGGAGCCTGATTTGGCCTCCAGGCTGCATGTTCGACACCCCTGCGTAAATAATAATAAAATTCATTTAAAACAGTAGTTAAAAACAATTGAAAACCACTGGTAGGCAGAAGAACTAGTCAAATGCCATCATGATTAAAACTGTCTTCAGCTGCCTCCTCAAGAATGACAGTGAGACGGCCAAGCACACTTCCTCGGGGAGGTTGTTCCACAACCATGGGGCTGCCACCGAAAAGGCCCCTCTCTCATGTACCCACCTTCCAGTCTTCTTTGGTTAATGGAACAGTCAAGGGGGATTCTCCCCGTGCTCTTAGTTTCTAGGCAGGAACATCTAGGGGAAGACAGTCCTTCAGATACCCCATAGCTACGTAGGACTTTAAAGGTTGGGCTCAACAGCTTGAATTGGGCTCAGGAGCAGATTCAAAGCCGGTGTAATTGTTGCAGTCATTGGGGTTATGGGCTTCTGGTAACTGGCCCTGACTGGCAGGCTAGCTGCAGCATTCTGCACTAGCTGCAGCTGCTGAACACTCTCCAGGTGTAGCCCCAAGTAGAGCAGATTGCAGTAGTCTAGTCTTGGTGTAACTAAGGCATGGATCAAAGCCATTGCTGAGGAGTCTGGGGCTCTCTAAATTTCTCATCTCCCTGCCACGTTTTGCTATGTTCATGGTCTCTGCAAAGGGACTGTTCAGGGAAAGGGAAATGCGGTGAAAATAACTCCCATTTGTCGATGTCTTTTGTCAAGACCAGGGGTGGCCAACCTGTGGCTCAGGAGCCACATGTAGCTCTTGGAGAAGGCATTTGCCTCTAAATCACTTTGCCAAGCCAGCCAGCAGCTTGGAGAATGCATTTAAAGTTAAAGTTGCTTTCTTTCCACCTCCCCCTCCCTCCCTCCCTCCCTCCCTCCCTTTCTTTCTTTCTTTCTTTCTTTCTTTCTTTCTTTCTTTCTTTCTTTCTTTCTTTCTTTCTTTCTTTCTTTCTTTCTCTCTCTCTTTCCCTCTTTCTCTCTCTCTCTCTCTTTCTCTCTCTCTCTTTCTCTCTCTCTCCCTCTCCCTCCCTCCCTCCCTCCTTCCTTCCTTCCTTCCTTCCTTCCTTCCTTCCTTCCTTCCTTCCTTCCTTCCTTCCTTCCTTCCTTCCTTCCTTCCTTCCTTCCTTCCTTCCTTCCTTCCTTCCTCCCTCCCTCCCTCCCTCCCTCCCTCCCTCCCTCCCTCCCTCCCTCCCTCCCTTCTCTTCACCATCTGACGTTCATGTCTTGTGGCTCTCAAACATCCAGCATTTATTCTGTGTGGTTCTTACGTTAAGTAAGTTTGGCCTCCCCTGGTCTAGACCAATTTTAAAAAGCAGCTGTAAGAATTTCAGCATCATTAAATGTTCCTTCCGGTTTGTCCCCTGGATATCCTAGCTAGGCTCACTCTTGGCGAAACAGTTTGCAGTGTGGTTTTGAAGGTGTGTGTATTCTCCGTTCTTGATTTCCTGTTGAGGAATCATTGTCTCTGATCTCCACAATGAAAAACAAGGACTTTTATTCTTTAAAACGCATATCCTTAGATTGAATAATTCTTTGTAATCTTTGTGGACTGCCCTGTGGGTTTGAGAACGGACTTTTCTCACCAAACCGGGCTGGCCGACAGTCCAGCCTGCATTCTTTCGCTCCTCTGTAGGTTTTTCCAAGTTCTGCGGGGTGGGACCGGACTCCAGTGACTTCTCAGATTCTTGTCTGTGTGAGCTCGGGAGGGCTTGTTAGCAGTAATGGTGATAAAACAACATCAGTCCCCAGCTTGATAGAATCACAGCTACAAAACAAGGCCAGGATAATTCGGAATGGGGAGAGAGAGGGGCCTTGGGCTCTCTGAAACACCCTTGGAGGATAAAAGCTTCAAAGTGTTGTCTGGATTCTCCTAGAACAGGGGTGGCCAAACTTATTTCATTTAAGAGCCACACAGAATAAACATGGGATGTTTGAAAGCCGCAAGACATGAACATCAGATGTTTGAGAGACATATGAACATATGAAGCTGCCTTCTACTGAATCAGACACTTGGTCCATCAACGTCAGTATTGTCTACTTGGACTGGCAGTGGCTCTCCAGGGTCTCAAGCGGAGGATTTTCACGCCTATTTGCCTGGACCCTTTTTAGTTGGAGATGCCGGGGATTGAACCTGGGACCTTCTGCTTACCAAGCAGGTGCTCTACCACTGAGCCACTGTCCCTCCCCTGCTCTCCAGGGTCTCAAGCGGAGGTTTTTCACACCTACTTGCCTGGACCCTTTTTAGTTGGAGATGCCGGGGATTGAACCTGGGACCTTCTGCTTACCAAGCAGATGCTCCACCACTGAGCCACCATCCCTCCCCTGCTCTCCAGGGTCTCAAGCGGAGGTTTTTCACACCTACTTGCCTGGACCCTTTTTAGTTGGAGATGCCGGGGATTGAACCTGGGACCTTCTGCTTACCAAGCAGATGCTCTACCACTGAGCCACCGTCCCTTCCCTGCTCTCCAGGGTCTCAAGCTGAGGTTTTTCACGCCTACTTGCCTGGACCCTTTTTAGTTGGAGATGCCGGGGATTGAACCTGGGACCTTCTGCTTACCAAGCAGGTGCTCTACCACTGAGCCACTGTCCCTCCCCTGCTCTCCAGGGTCTCAAGCGGAGGTTTTTCACGCCTATTTGCCTGGACCCTTTTTAGTCGGAGATGGCGGGAATTGAACCTGGGACCTTCTGCTTACCAAGCAGGTGCTCTACCACTGAGCCACCATCTGGCAGCTTAAGACACAAGGGGTGGGGAGGGGGGAGAAGAAGAAGATCTTGGATTTCTATCCCGCCCTATACTCTGAATCCCAGAGTCTCACAATCTCCTTTATTTCTCCCCCTCTCCACAACAGCCACCCTGTGAGGTGGGTGGGACTGAGAGAGCTCTTGCAGCACCAGCCCTTTCAAGGACAACTCCTATGAGAGCTATGGCTAACCGAAGGCCATTCCAGCAGGTGGAGGAGTGGGGAATCAAACCCTCTTCTCCCAGATAAGAGTCTGCGCACTTAACTATGACACCAACCTGGCTCAGGAGGGAGGGAGGGAGGGAAGATAGCAACTTTAAATGCATTCTCCGAGCCACTGGCTGGCTTGGCTTGGAGAAGTGATTTCAAAGAGACAGATGCTTTCTCCCTGCTGGCCAATTAGGTGATTGGGGGTTCAAGAGCCACACAACATGTGTGAAAGAGCCACATGTGGCTTCTGAGCCAGTTTGGCCACCGCTGTCCTAGAATGTGGATAGGTGCACCATGCCGTAGATGGCCCAGGCTATAGCCCCATGTTGTCAGATGTGGAAACTAAGCAGGGTTGACACAGACAGTACGTGGATGGGACATTACCAAGGAAGCACAGAGGCAAGAAATAGAAGCATAGAGTTGGAAGGAACTTAACCACTACACCAAATGGGCTCTCTAAGCCACGTTAGGTCTCCGTTAGGGACCTAATTAGGGAGAACGGTGGGATGTAGAATCATGGAGTTGGAAGGGATCTCCAGGGTCAACTAGTCCAACCCCCTGCACAATGCAGGAAACTCACAAATAACTATCCCTAAATTCACATAAGAACATAAGAGAAGCCATATTGGATCAGGCCAGTGGCCCCTCCAGTCCAACACTCTGTGTCACACTTAAGAACATAAGAGAAGCCATGTTGGATCAGGGCAATGGCCCCTCCAGTCCAACACTCTGTGCCACACATAAGAACATAAGAGAAGCCATGTTGGATCAGGCCAGTGGCCCATCCTGTCCAACACTCTGTGTCACATAAGAACATAAGAGAAGCCATGTTGGATCAGGCCAGTGGCCCATCCAGTCCAACACTCTGTGTCACTTAAGAACATGAGAGAAGCCATGTTGGATCAGGCCAGTGGCCCCTCCAGTCCAACACTCTGTGTCACTTAAGAACATGAGAGAAGCCATGTTGGATCAGGCCAGTGGCCCATCCAGTCCAACACTCTGTGTCACAGAAGAACATAAGAGAAGCCCTGTTGCATCAGGCCAATGGCCCATCCAGTCCAACACTCTGTGTCACATAAGAACATAAGAGAAGCCATGTTGGATCAGGCCAATGGCCCATCCAGTCCAACACTCTGTTTCACATAAGAGAAGCCATGTTGGATCAGGCCAGTGGCCCATCCAGTCCAACACTCTGTGTCACACACAAAAACATAAGAGAAGCCATGTTGGATCAGGCCAGTGGCCCATCCAGTCCAACACTCTGTGTCACACATAAGAACATAAGAGAAGCCATGTTGGATCAGGCCAATGGCCCATCCAGTCCAACACTCTGTGTCACACACAAGAACATTAGAGAAGCCATGTTGAGTCAGGCCAATGGTCCATCCAGTACAACACTCTGTGTCACACATAAGAACATAAAAGAAGCTATGTTGGATCAGGCCAAGGGCCCATCCAGTCCAACACTCTGTGTCACACAGTGGCCAACATATGTGTGTGTGTGTATACACACACACTGTGGCTAATAGCCACTGATGGACCTCTGCTCCATATTTTTATCCAATCCCCTCTTAATAAGAACACAGGATCCTCATTACTGTCAGATGGCCATCTAGCCTCTGTTTCAAAACCTCCAAGGAAGGAGAGCCCACCACCTCCCGAGGAAGCCTGTTCCACTGAGGAACCACTGTAACGGTCAGGAAGTTCTTCCTAATGTTGAGCCAGAAACTCCTTTGATTTAATTTCAACCCATTAGTTCTGGTCCTACCTCCTGGGATCACAAGAAAACAATTCCACACCATCCTCTACAGGACAGCCTTTCAAGTACTTGGAGATGGTGATCCTATCACCTCTCAGCTACCTCCCCTCCAGGCTAAACATCCCCAGTTCTTTTAGCCTTTCCTCATAGGACTTGGTCTCCAGACCCCTCCAAGGAAGGGGAGCCCACCACCTCCTGAGAAAGCCTGTTCCACTGAAGAACTGCTCGAACGGTCAGGAAGTTCTTCCTAATGTTGAGCCGGAAACTCTTTTGATTTAATTTCAACCCATTAGTTATGGTCCTACCTTCTGGGGCCGTAGAAAACAATTCCACACCATCCTCAATATGGCAGCCCTTCAAGTCCTTGAAGATGGTGATCATATCACCTCTCAGCCACCTCCTCTCCAGGCTAAACATCCTACCTCGAAGTTGGACTACTGTAATGCCCTCTACATGGAGCTGCCCCTATGCCGAAACCGGAAATTGCAGCTAGTGCAGAACACGGCGGCCAGGCTGTTATTGGGGCTCCCTAAGTGGGAGCACATACTGCCAGGGCTGCGGGACCTGCACTGGCTGCCAATCGTGTACCGGATTCGTTACAAGGTGCTGGTTTTTACCTATAAAGCTCTTTATGGTCGAGGACCTGTCTACCTTAGGGACCGTCTCTCCCCATATATTCCCCAGAGGGTACTTCAATCTGGCTCTCAAAACCTACTGGTAATCCCCAGGCCGAAGGAGGTCCAGCAGCAGGGCCAGAACTCCAGAAGCCCTCCCACTGTTGCCCCCCCCGCAAGCATCAAGAAGACAGAGCATCACTACCCCAGACATAAGAACCTAAGAGAAGCCATGTTGGCTCAGACCAATGGCCCATCCAGTCCAACACTCTGTGTCACACATAAGAACATAAGAGAAGCCATGTTGGATCAGGCCAATGGCCCATCCAGTCCAACACTCTGTGTCACATAAGAACATAAGAGAAGCCATGTTGGATCAGGCCAATGGCCCATCCAGTCCAACACTCTGTGTCACACATAAGAACATAAGAGAAGCCATGTTGGATCAGGCCAATGGCCCATCCAGTCCAACACTCTGTGTCACATAAGAACATAAGAGAAGCCATGTTGGATCAGGCCAGTGGCCCATCCAGTCCAACACTCTGTGTCACACATAAGAACATAAGAGAAGCCATGTTGGATCAGGCCAATGGCCCATCCAGTCCAACACTCTGTGTCACATAAGAACATAAGAGAAGCCATGTTGGATCAGGCCAATGGCCCATCCAGCCCAACACTCTGTGTCACATAAGAACATAAGGGAAGCCATGTTGGATCAGGCCAGTGGCCCGTCCAGTCCAACACCCTGTGTCACATAAGAACATAAGAGAAGCCATGTTGGATCAGGCCAGTGGCCCCTCCAGTCCAACACTCTGTGTCACATAAGAGAAGCCATGTTGGATCAGGCCAATGGCCCCTCCAGTCCAACACTCTGTGTCACACATAAGAACATAAGAGAAGCCATGTTGGATTAGGCCAGTGGCCCCTCCAGTCCAACACTCTGTGTCACATAAGAACATAAGAGAAGCCATGTTGGATCAGGCCAATGGCCCATCCAGTCCATCACTCTGTGTCACATAAGAAAATAAGAGAAGCCATTTTGGATCAGGCCAGTGGCCCATCCAGTCCAACACTCTGTGTCACACAGTGGCCAAAATCCAGGAGCCATCAGGAGGTCCACCAGCGGTGCCAAGACTCCAGAAGCCCTCCCACTGTTGTTCCCCCTCAGTGCCCTACTAAGTCTCCCTCTACCGCCGCTCTTTCCTTTGCCCCCCAATTAAATAAAACTCAAGAGGTTCACGGGCTTAAGGGAGCATTTGACTCAATGAACTAGTTTGCATCAGTACAGAGGCCTGCAGCTAATACTGCTAAGTAGCAATAAATTTTTCCTGGCCTCTGTTTCTTTTTTCACCCGACAGTTTCTTTAATTAGTTTTCACTGGCGTTAATGTGCATTTACTGAAGAGAACTTAAAAAACGGCACTAATAAAGGGTGAAATGAAGCGACCGACGAACAAATAAACAGCCGTTTGTGCTTGCTGCGTTTGAATTAAGCATTTGTAATTGCGATACGTTGGCTTCTCACCCTCCTCAGTAACGGTAAAGATAGAGCAGGGGTGGCCAATGGTAGCTCTCCAGATGTTTTTTGCCTACAACTCCCATCAGCCCCAGCCAGCATGGCCAATGTTTGGGGCTGATGGGAGTTGTAGGCAAAAAAACATCTGGAGAGCTACCGTTGGCCACCCCTGCTATAGAGCACTAAAAAAATAAACACCCTCTCTCCCTCCCTCTCCCCCTCCCTCCCTCTCTCCCTCCCTCTCCCCTCTCCTCCTTCCTCCCTCTCTCTCCCTCCAACTCTCTCCCTCCCTCCCTCTCCCTCCCTCCAACTCCCTCTCTCCCCCTCTCCTCCTTCCTTCCTCCCTCTCTCTCCCTCCCTCTCTCCCCCTCCCTCCCTCTCCCTCTCTCTCCCTCCCTCTCTCTCCCTCTCCCTCTCTCCCTCTCCCTCCCTCCAACTCTCTCCCCCCTCTCCTCCTTCCTCCCTCTCTCTCCCTCCCTTTCTCCCTCTCTCCCCCTCCCTCCCTCTCTCCCTCCCTCCAACTCTCCCCCTCCCTCTCTCCCCCCCTCTCCCCTCTCTCCCCCTCTTTTCCCTTAAATTCAGGTAGCCGGCTCCAAGTTGACTTGGCCTTTCATCCCTCCGAGGTCGGTCAAATGAGTCCCCAGCTTGCTGGGGGTGCGGAAGTGTACATGACTGGGGAAGGCAATGGCAAACCACCCCGTCAAAAGTCTGCCGTGAAAACGTTGTGGAAGCAACGTCACCCCAAAGTCGGAAACGACTGGTGCTTGCACAGGGGACCTTTCCTTTTCCTTTCCTAAGTGTGCTGACGCTTACCTGGGAGAACCGGGTTTGATTCCCCGCTCCTCCACTTGCGCCTGCTGGGACGGCCAGCTCCCTTCCACGTGTTCTGATGCTGTGGCTCACAATTTGCTAATTAATTCCATAGCAGGAGATGGGCCTGAACATCACAGGGAGAGTAAAATGATGCCATGACTCACCTCTGTTTTCTCCGTGCTCCCCCCCCCCCCCGCCCGCCCCATGATCATCTTGGCTGCAGCAGCTGGGATAAGCTTTCATTTCTTCTGTGTTTGTGCGGCTAGTTCGGTAGGCTTGATCTACGCAGCCGGCGGGGGGGGGGGGGGTAAAAAAGGCAAGCCTTTGCCCCTCCAGACTCTCTCTCTCGGCTTGACTTCGCGAACGAAGATTTAAGAAAGGTGCAATAGTCCACATCTGCTGCAGGCTCGCTGGTGGCTGACAAGACCAATGCGGGACAGGCAGGTCCGGCCACAGTGGCCGCAGGGAAAAGTCTGATTTGGGGTTGGTGCTGTAGCAGTGCGATTCTTCCTCATTCTCCTTTTGTCCTCAAGACCAGCTATGCGTGCGTTCTCAAAGGAAGAGAGAGCCTGGTGGATGGTGTGCCTCCATGCTTTGCGATCTGAGGCTAGGTCAGACCACTGGTGATGGTTGATGCGACAGGTGCCAAGGGATTTCTTCAAGGAGTCCTTGTACCTCTTCTTTGGTGCCCCTCTATTTCGATGGCCGGTGGAAAGTTCGCCATACAGGGCAATCTTGGGAAGGCGGTGGCTTTCCATCCTAGAAATATGCCCTGCCCAGCGCAGCTGCGTCTTCAACAGCAGTGCCTCGATGCTTGTAACCTCTGCCCTCTTGAGCCCTCCAGACTAGAGGCACATGGATTAGGCGAAAGAGAAGGCCCAGAATCAGAAAACGATGTAAACGAGAGCCCGAAAGTCAGTTGAGCTGCCGATTCTCGCCTCACGTTGGGTGGGAGGTCCGCAATCCAAAAATCCCTTTGTAGTCACAAGGAAGAGAGGGCGCTGGCCACTCCCCCATTTCAGTATGATGCCCATGAAGCTAGTTGGCAGCTTGTAATCCCCGGGCCAAAGGAGGCCCGTTTGAAATCTACCAGGGATCGGGCCTTCTCGGTAACAGCGCCTTGCTGGTGGAACCAGCTGCCGGAAGAGGTGAGGGCCCTGCAGTTCCGCAGTTCCGCAGGGCCTGCAAGACAGTCCTCTTCCGGCTGGCTTACAACTAACCGACACTGGGAATTTTGGATGGTGGTAGGGTGCATTCCGACAGACCGCTGGTTTTATGTTTTATTAACTTACTGTTTTAAACTGTTGCTAATTGATGTTTTAAAGCCAAACCTATGTTAGATTTTATATGCCGTAAGCCGCCCTGAGCCACTTCGGTGGGAAGGGCGGGATATAAATCGAAATATAAATAAATAAATAAATATCAGGCCAGACAGAAGAGCGGTTCATGCAGCAGAATCCATGGCTGCCGCCACTACGTTAGGTGGCTTCATAAATGAAATCAGCATATTTATTGGGAGGGAGGGGTGTTGTGCGAATCCCCGAGGCAGCGGAGGCAGCCAGTTTGGCGTGGTGGTTAAGTGCTTGGACGCTTATCTGGGGGAGCCGGGTTTGATGCCCCACTCCTGCACTTGCAGCTGCTGGAATGGCCTGGGGTCAGCCACAGCTCTGGCAGAGATGTCCTTGAAAGCGCAGCTTTTGGGAGAGTGCTCTCAGCCCCACCTACCCATTGTTGGGGAGGAAGGTAAAGGAGATTGTAAGCTGTTCTGAGACTCTGATTCGGAGAGAAGGGCGGGGTATAAATCTACAGTCGGATCCTGCTAGCAGTTCAGCATTAGGCTGGTTGCCCCATAGGCTCTGGAGCTGACAGCCCGCTGGGACCCAAATCCTTGGCCTCAAATGCCTTTGATGTGTAGATGTGGTTTGCTAGAAACAGATGTTTAGATTGTAAGGATATTCTAGCATTGGAAAAAGTGCAGAAAAGGGCAACTAGAATGATTAAAGGTTTGGAACACTTTCCCTATGAAGAAAGGTTAAAACGCTTGGGGCTCTTTAGCTTGGAGAAATGTCGACTGCGGGGTGACGTGAGAGAGGTTTACAAGATTATGCCTGGGATGGAGAAAGCAGAGAAGTCCTTTTCTCCCTTTCTCACAATACAAGAACTCGTGGGCATTCGATGAAATTGCTGAGCAGTCAGGTTAAAATGGATAAAAGGGAGTCCTTCTTCACCCAAAGGGTGATTAACATGTGGAATTCACTGCCACAGGAGGTGGTGGCGGCGACAAGAATAGACAGCTTCAAGAGGGGATGGGATAAAAATATGGAGTGGAGGTCTATCAGTGGCTATTAGCCCCAGTGTGTGTGTGTGTGTGTGTGTGTGTGTATATACACACATAAACGCATACACACACCACACACACACACACACATATATATATAAAATTTGGCCACTGTGTGACACAGAGTGTTGGACTGGATGGGCCACTGGCCTGATCCAACGTGGCTTCCCTTATGTTCTTATGTGACACAGAGTGTTGGACTGGATGGGCCACTGGCCTAATCCAACATGGCTTCTCTTATGTTCTTAAAATCTCTGCCTTCCGCAGCGCAGCGCCGCACTCTGCCACCCCCGGTGCAATCGTAGGAGCGACAAGGTTTGACCCTACCCGCTTTGACAGGGCCTGGGCTTCTTCTCAGTTCTTTGAAGAGCATGCTGGAGGAGGTTTGTTCCCCCGTCACTCCCGGTTCCAGAGGTGAGAGGTAGAAGCCCTGCTGCAGTCACCTTCCTTCCAATGCCGCTAATCTCATTTTTCCTCTTCTGCCACGAGAGCTAGAACCTCTAAAAGAGTTAATTAAAAGCTGGGCTTCCGTGCCCCAGGAGAGCGGAACGCATGCTGCCCTCCCTCTGCACATTGCTGACCCAGCAGCTGCACTCATGTGCTTCAGCATATTATCGCTCCTCTAGAGACCGTGGATCTGCATGCGTTTGCTGAAAGGCCAAGGGCTGCGAGGATGCTGTTGAAAAGCAGTGTTCAGAAGAAGAAGAGTTTGGCAGTGAAGCTGGAGAGCCTTTCCCTTTCTCTTGCTGTTGAGAGGGTGGAATTTGCTGCTTTGAAGAAGAAGAAGAATTGCAGATTTATACCTCGCTGTTCTCTCTGAATCAGAGACTCAGAGCGGCTGACAATCTCCTATATCTTCTCCCCCCACAACAGACACCCTGTGAGGTGGGTGGGGCTGGAGAGGGCTCTCCCAGCAGCTGCCCTTTCAAGGACAACCTCTGCCAGAGCTATGGCTGACCCAAGGCCATTCCAGCAGGTGCAAGGGGAGGAGTGGGGAATCAAACCCGGTTCTCCCAGGTAAGAGTCCGCTCACTTAACCACTACACCATACTATCTTTGCCCTTTGATGCCAGGGTTGCTTGCAATTGGGCCTCATTCTGGGCAGGAGCTCACAGGAGCAGCGTTCTGGAACCCCTAAATTTCATTGTGCTCTTTCTTTCTTAACCCCCCCCCCCAAAAAAAAAAAAATAATAATTGCTTCTGGGCTCCATTGTTCAATCCCCCTGTGAGAATTTTGCTGAACTCTAAGATCCAACATCCTTCCTGCTATTTTCCCCTACAAAAAATTGGGAAATAACCAAAACATATAAAGCAAGGCTGATGGAAATCTTCCTCATGCCTCTGTGGCCACCTAGGAGAAAGGAATTTGAAAAGTACGATGGGAGGAAGGTTTTATTCTAACTATGAGCCCACAGACCCGTACCCTGTATCAAAGCGCCATTCCTGCACCGTGGTGTTACAACATAGACAAATTGGCTTTTTTTCTTTTTTTTTTTTTAAAAATATGCATTTGTTTTTATAAAATACCAATATTTTTTAAATTTTTGTTTTTTGCTTTTTAACAAAATATAAACCCCTTATGTTCGAGGGATGGGGTGGGGGGAAAGTTAAGTGTACATAAGTATACCAAAATCGCCATTCAGCCTAATAGTACAAAAAAGAAAAAGGGGGTTTATATATATATATATTTATATATATATATATATATATATATATATATATATATATATGAGAGAGAGACCCCTTTTCTTTTTTGTACTATTAGGCTGAATGGTGCGCTCTATCTCTCCCTCCCCCCCCCCACAGAGGACTTTTTTTTTTAAATATAAGCAGGAACGCACAGGAACGTAGTTCATAAGAACATAAGAACATAAGAGAAGCCATGTTAGATCAGGCCAATGGCCCATCCAGTCCAACATTCTGTGTCACACAGCGGCCAAATATATATATATATATATATATATATATATATATATATACACACACACACACACACACACACACTGTGGCTAATAGCCACTGATGGACCTCTGCTCCATATTTTTATCTAACCCCTTCTTGAAGGTGGCTATGCTTGTGGACGCCACCACCTCCTGTGGCAGTGAATTCCACATGTTAATCACCCTTTGGGTGAAGAAGTACTTCCTTTTATCCGTTTTAACCTGTCTGCTCAGCAATTTCATCGAATGCCCACGAGTTCTTGTATTGTGAGAAAGGGAGAAAAGTACTTCTTTCTCTACTTTCTCCATCCCATGCATTATCTTGTAAACTTCTATCATGTCACCCCTCAGTCGACGTTTCTCCAAGCTAAAGAGCCCTAAGCGTTTCAACCTTTCTTCATAGGGAAGGTGTTCCAGCCCTTTAATCATTTTAGTTGCCCTTTTCTGAACTTTCTCCAATGCTATAATATCCTTTTTGAGGTGCGGCGACCAGAACTGCACACAGTACTCCAAATGAGACCGCACCATCGATTTATACAGGGGCATTATGATACTGGCTGATTTGTTTTCAATTCCCTTCCTAATAATTCCCAGCATGGCGTTGGCCTTTTTTATTGCAAACGCACACTGTCTTGACATTTTCAGTGAATTATCTACCACGACCCCAAGATCTCTCTCTTGGTCAGTCTCTGCCAGTTCACACCCCATCAACTTGGCTGGCTTGGTGCCAGGGGGCATGGCCTATTATGCAAATGAGTTTCTGCTGGGCTTTTTCTACAAAAGTTATAACACAGAAGAAGCCATGTTGGATCAGGCCAATGGTCCATCCAATCCAACACTCTGTGTCACACAGTGGCCAAAAAAAATTATATATATAGCCACTGATGGACCTCTGCTCCATATTTTTATCTAACCCCCTCTTGAAGCTGGCTATGCTTGTAGCCGCCACCACCTCTTGTGGCAGTGAATTCCACATGCCAATCACCCTTTGGGTGAAGAAGTACTTCCTTTTATCCGTTTTAACCCGACTGCTCAGCAATTTCATCAAATGCCCACGAGTTCTTGTCTTGTGAGAAAGGGAGAAAAGGACTTCTTTCTCTACTTTCTCCATCCCATGCATAATCTTGTAAACCTCTATCATGTCACCCCGCAGTCGACGTTTCTCCAAGCTAAAGAGCCCCAGGGTGGCTCTCCAGAGTCTTGTAAGCCCCCCCCTTTCTCTCTCTCTCTGTATATATACACAGAGAGAGAGGGGGGGGGACTTTTTATATATCCCTCCATAAATATATCAGCAATAGCAAGTACGTGCATAATAAAGTCAGATAAGAATTACCCAGGGTAACAACTCTTTTACCCAGCCAAGAGGTGTCTTCTTGAATCTGAAAAAAGTAATAGGCAGTCCATTGAACACATTGAAGCTGCCTTAGACTGAGTCAACCCTATAAGCTGCAGAGTCTTGTGAGCAAAAATTTTTACTTTGCGAGCTACTGGCATGGAAGTTGTGAGCTACTGCATAAATCTGCCGTGGGGCCATTTTTCCTGAGCGAAGACAAAAATGTGCGAGCCGGTGGCTAAAAAAAACCTGTGAGCTAGCTCACACCAACTCACCTTAGAGGGAACACTGGTGTAACCAATGTTCCCTATAAGCCGCAGAGTCTTGTGAGCAAAATTTTTACTTTGCGAGCTACTGGCATGGAAGTTGTGAGCTACTGCATAAATCTGCCGTGGGGCCATTTTTCCTGAGCAAAGACAAAAACGTGCGAGCCGGAGGCTAAAAAAAACTGTGAGCTAGCTCACACCAGCTCACCTTAGAGGGAACACTGGTTGCCAGTTTGGTGTAGTGGTGAAGTGTGCAGACTCTTAACTGGGAGAACCAGGTTTGATTCCCCACTCCTCCACTTGCAGCTGCTGGAACGGCCTTGGGTCAGCCATAGCTCTGCCAGAGGTTGTCCTCGAAAGGGCAGCTGCTGGGAGAGCCCTCTCCAGCCCCACCCACCTCACAGGGTGTCCGTTGTGAGGGGAGAAGACATAGGAGATTGCAAGCCGCTCTGAGTCTCTGATTCAGGGAGAAGGCGGGATATAAATCTGCAATTCTTCTTCTTCTTCTTTGGGTGCATTTATGAATGAAAAGGTGCACGAGAAATGATCCAGATTAACAAATGCAGCCACTCCCAAGGGACACGGTCATTTTTTTGCAGAACACTCGGCTGTCTTGTGGTTGTTACGTTCTGTGCCTCGCGCCTTACCGCTAGCAGGAATGTGCCGCTGTTTGTTGAGCAAAGCAGGAGGATAACACCCAATAACCATATGGAAAATGCTTGTATATTTGAGGGAAACAGATAAGTGGCGGATTCGTACGTGTTATCTTTGTGCAGCAGATGGGAGATCATATGTGGTATCTTAGAGCGGAAGTACACACCTATGGTTAGAATTTAAATTTTTCAAAAAATAGCACTATCTTGCGGTCTGCATTTTTTGTTATCAGCAGCCCCCCCCCCCCATCCCCCATGATAAACATTTTCAATCCCGGGCGGCTCACGCTCTCCATCCTGTTTTGCTGACAAGGAATGTATCGGCTATGGCGTTCCCGCTATTATAAGAGCCCCGTGGCGCAGAGTGCTAAAGCTGCAGTACTGCAGTCCTAAGCTCTGCTCACGACCTGAGTTCGATCCCTGGCAGAAGCTGGGTTTTCAGGTAGCCGGCTTGAGGTTGACTCAGCCTTCCATCCTTCCCAGGTCGGTAAAAGGAGCACCCAGCTCACTGGGGGGAAAGTGTAGAGGACTGGGGAAGGCAATGGCAAACCACCTCGTAAAAAGCCTGCCGTGAAATGAACATATGAACATATGAAGCTGCCTTATACTGAATCAGACCCTTGGTCCATCAAAGTCAGTATTGTCTTCTCAGACTGGCAGCGGCTCTCCAGGGTCTCAAGCTGAGGTTTTTCACACCTATTTGCCTGGACCCTTTTTGGGAGATGCCGGGGATTGAACCTGGGACCTTCTGCTTCCCAAGCAGATGCTCTACCACTGAGCCACCGTCCCTCCCCTTACGTTGTGAAAGCAACGTCACCCCAGAGTCGGAAATGACTGGTGCTTGCACAGGAGACTTTTCCTTTCCTTTCCTCCCGCTATTATGTGTGAAAATTAAAAGGAGCACCCAGCTTGCTGGGGGGAAACTGTAGATGACTGGGGAAGGCAATGACAAACCACCCCGTAAAAAGTCTGCCGTGAAAACGTGAAAGCAACGTCACCCCAGTCGGAAACGACTGGTGCTTGCACAGGGGACTTTTCCTTTCCTCCCGCTATTATGCATGAAAATTAGAGAAAGCTAGGACTTCTGGACTGACACAGATGTTGTCTGTATATTTTTTTGGCACTACTGGACTCAGAAAATTGCACATAACATACAAGATTGGCCCCCAGAAGAAAGATTTGAGATCCGAAATGGCTTGCTAAACGGACCGGTTCTCCGTTGGACCCTTTTTCATATATAACACTGGAATATAATATCGCGGCTTTGTGCCATATAAGGACAGTAGTAGCATTGTGGAAGTAATGAGGTTTTAACTTTCTGTCACATCAACCATCACCAGTGGTCTGACCTAGCCTCAGATCGCAAAGCATGGAGGCACACCATCCACCAGGCTGTCTCTTCCTTTGAGAACACACGCATAGCTGGTCTTGAGGACAAAAGGAGATTGAGGAAGAATCGCACTGCTACAGGACCAACCCTAAATCAGACTTTTCCCTGCAGCCGCTGTGGCCGGACCTGCCTGTCCCACATTGGTCTTGTCAGCCACCAGCGAGCCTGCAGCAAACGTGGACTATTGCACCCTTCTTAAATCTTTGTTCGCGAAGCCAAGCCGAGAGAGATGACTGATATGTTTTGCATGGATGATAGATACCCTTTTTGTATTTTGATACTGTATACTCCTTACACAGTCAGAATTGTGCTTTGGCACGGAGAGTTCTATCTTTGTTGTGGCCCCATCCGACCATGAGCAGGTGACTCAGACGTAGTTGTGTGTTTCAGGAAAGAGCTGTTTGTCTTTGCGGCATTGATGGCTCGCGCTAGAACGTGGCTGCTATGCGCTTTGAACATATGAAGATATGAAGCTGCCTTCTACTGAATCAGACCCTCGGTCCATCAAAGTCAGTATTGTCTTCTCAGACTGGCAGTGGCTCTCCAGGGTCTCAAGCTGAGGATTTTCACACCTATTTGCCTGGACCCTTTTTTGGCGATGCCAGGGATTGAACCTGGGACCTTCTGCTTACCAAGCAGATGCTCTGCCACTGAGCTACAGCCTCACTAAATAATTCTCCAGGGTCTCAGGCTGAGGTCTTTCCCATCACCTCCTTCCTGGTTCTTTTCAACTGGAGATGCCGGGGATTGAACCTGGGACCTTCTGCTTCCCAAGCAGATGCTCTACCACTGAGCTACCGTCCCTCCCCTGGAAAGTCAGCTTTTATTAGCCTTCCCCATCAGCTGCAAATTGCGTTGTGGCTAGGAAGGCATCGATCCGTTGTCAGACAAGATGAGTTTTTATGAATACCGGCGTGGCCCTTGAACTCCCGTTTCGGCAATCCCCCCCCCGCCAGGAGAGGCCCTTGAAAAGCCAACAATTGTGGTGAGAGAGCAGAAGCGGCCTTCTTCCTGAAATTGCATCCTGGCTTTGGAATTTAGAGGTTTAGCGCAGGGGTGTCAAACTCATTTGTTCTGAGGGCCGGATCTGACATAAACGAGACCTTGTGGGGCTGGGGCCATGAATGTCATACAGTGTATCGTACAGGCAGTGGAGATATAAACTTTATAAAGGACACAGACAAAAAAAAGATTTTTTTTTAAAAAAAACTTAAAATATGCTTAAAAGATTAGCACTCTTGCAATATTTTGTTTATTAAGAACATAAGAGAAGCCATGTTGGATCAGGCCAATGGCCCATCCAGTCCAACACTCTGTGTCACATAAGAACATAAGAGAAGCCATGTTGGATCAGGCCAATGGCCCATCCAGTCCATCACTCTGTGTCACATAGGAACATAAGAGAAGCCATGTTGGATCAGGCCAATGGCCCATCCAGCCCAACACTCTGTGTATCAGCCTACTTATATGGGAAGTCTAGGTTAAAATCCCCAGTCTACACACTCTCAGCCTATACCACCTCACTGCTTGTTACTTATTCCTCATCGAAATAATTCACATTGCTTCCCTACTGAGAAAGACTGGATCATGAAGGCATGAAAAGGGAGAGGCAAAAACCCATTGCACCCAGGAGAGTCCTAGCATAACAAGCCAACAAAACACATACACACATACACGCTTGCGGGCCTGATAGGAGCCCTTTAGAGGCCTGATCTGGCCCCCGGGCCACATGTTTGACACCACTGGTTAGTGCTTCTGAATGTGGAGGTTCCCTTTAATCTCCATGGCTACTAGCCCTGATAGACTTCTCCTCTTCTTCTCCACCCACTTCTTAAAAACACTTGGTGGGCACTATGATGCTCCTGGAGACTGTGTTGGTGAACCCTACTCTAGGACACCTTTGTTCTTTCTTGGGGGGAAAGCATAACCAGCTGTCACGAGGGGAATGAAGTTAGGGAGCATTTTCCTGAATACGGGCTGTGTGACCAGGGGTGGTGCATCCTACGTGTCTCCCGGCTCAACGTAACTAACAGCGCCTCTGCTTTCTCCCTCCCCCCCCCAGCGGTTTTTAGGGGCCAAAGACACAGTCGGACGCCGCGTGGGCGAGACGAGCTGAGGAAGGATCCTGGCCTGCAGGGGGAGATGGACTGGCTGTGACGGGGCCTGCCTGCTGCACCCGGAGGCGGGGAGGAGGAGGGGGCGACTGAGGATGAAGAGTTCCTGCCGAGCCGGCCTCCACAGGGAACTGCTGAATTCCACGTCCTCCGCCTTCCAACAGGTCAAACGGTAGGCGAGATTGGCAGAGCGGGGCATTGCGGCGTAGTACCTAGGAGGCGGCTGCACACACACAGGTTGCAGTCTTCAGCATCTCCAGTTAACAGGGCCGGTGCGTGGGAGTAGGCCGACTAGGCAGCGGTCTCGGGTGCCACCTGGCCTAGGGGCACCACGAGGCGCCCAGGCTCCTCGAGGTTTGGGAGTCTGAGTGAAGGGGGGGTGGGGCCTGCAAGCTGCCGCGGGTTCTGTCTTCGCCTAGACGCCCCAAGACTCGGGAAGCCTGGGCAAAGGGGGGGGAACCAGTGACATCATCGGGGGGCACGCATGAATATGATACTGCGGTGGGGGTGGGCGGCAGAGTGCTATTCAGCCTGGGGCGCAGAAAAGCCTAGCCCGGGCCTGCCAGTTAACGGCAGCGCAGGGAGGCGAGGCTGTTAAAGACCCTCTCCTGCCCCAAACCCTGGAGAGCTGGAGCTTCGTCGGTGGTGCAGGGCTCCCTGACTTGGCATGCAGAAGGCTCCGGGTTCAATCCCCAGTGTTCCAGTTAGACGATCTAGTGAGAGGTGATGGGAAAGACCCCCCACACCTGATCCCAGGAGAGTCGCTTTTGGTCCGAGCAGCAGGGCTTTTTCCATAGCAGGAGCTCCTTTGCATATTAGGCCACACCCCTCTGATGTAGCCAATCCTCCAAGAGCTTACAGTAAGCCCTATACTGAGAGCCCTGTAAGCTCCAGGAGGATTGGCTACATCAGGGTGTGTGGCTTAAATCAGTGCTTTTTTTGTAGCAGGAACTCCTTTGCATATTAGGCCACCCCTTCCCCCCTGATGTAGCCAATCCTCCAAGAGCTTACAGTAGGCCCTGTACGAAGAGCCCTGTAAGCTCCAGGAGGTATGGCTACATCAGGGTGTGTGGCCTAAATCAGTGCTTGTTTTGTAGCAGGAGCTCCTCTGCATATTAGGCCACCCCCCCCCCCCCAATGTAGCCAATCCTCCAAGAGCTTACAGTAGGCCCTGTACGAAGAGCCCTGTGAGCTCCAGGAGATATGGCTACATCAGAGGTTGTGGCCTAAATCAGTGCTCTTTTTGTAGCAGGAGCTCCTTTGCATATTAGGCCACACCCCTCTGACATAGCCAGTCCTTCCAAGAGCTTACAGTAGGCCCTGTAACTAAGAGCCCTGTAAGCTCTTGGAGGTTTGGCTACGTCAGAGGGGTGTGGTCTAATATGCAAAGGAGCTTCTGCTACAAAAAAAAGCCCTGCTGAGCAGACAATACTTACTTTGACGGACTGAGGCTCTGATTCAGCAGAAGGCGACTTCAAGTTCAGCAGGCTATGAGATGGGAATTCAAGGCTGCTTTATAATGAATCTGCATATTGGCCCAGCTAGACCATTCCTGTCTACTGTGACCATCCATGGTTTTCTGGGTCCTCCAGAGAGGACCAGGATTTGAACCCAGGATCTTCCGCATGCAAAGCTGCCGCTCTCTTGTCGTGCATGAAACATTTAACCTCTTTCCCCAAGCGAAGGGGTCCAGGGCACGCAAGGCGTGGTGCAGAATGGCCGATTTGGCTCACGGAGAGTCATATTGTCTCAGCATCCCTTACCTTAGAGGAGGGTGACGCACCTTTCACCGCAAGGTTGTGGGAACTTTTTAGCCACACACCAACCTTTGGAACAATGCTTTATTAATGTATTTATTTATTTATCACTTTAGATAAGTGGAGAGCCAGTTTGGTGTAGTGGTTAAGTGTGCAGACTCTTATCTGGGAGCACCGGGTTTGATTCCCCACTCCTCCACTTGCACCTGCTGGAATGGCCTTGGGTCAGCCATAGCTCTGGCAGAGGTTGTCCTTGAAAGGTTCAGCTGCTGTGAGAGCCCTCTCCAGCCCCACCCACCTCACAGGGTGTCTGTTGTGGGGGAGGAAGGGAAAGGAGATTGTGAGCCGCTCTGAGACTCTTCGGAGTGGAGGGCGGGATATAAATCCAATATCTTCTTCTTCTTCTTCTAGATTTCTACCCCGCCCTCTCCGCAAGCGGACTCCGGGCGGCTAACAGTCAATTTTTTTTTTTAAACAAAATTTAGATTACAATTTAAAACAATTAAAATACATTTCATGGCACTGCTCAAAACTTCAGTATAGGCGGGATCATAACTTACTTTCTTCTGACAGTGATCCTAATTCCTCATTATGGCCTCTGGAAGGGCATTCCACATGGTTGGTGCTGCCACTGAGAAGGCCTTAGCCTGTATAGAGCACAGTCTGGCCTCCCTTGGTTTGGGGACAGAGAGTAGATTTTGTGTCCCTGAACACAGTGCTCTCTGAGGAACATATGGAGAAAGGCTTCATAGAGTTCTTCCACAAATATTCCCATGTATCCATCTGTATTTCTTTATTTACATTAATTGCCCACTTAATCATTTGAGATTTAACTACTTCATCTTTCATCTTTAAGAGTAGCATAGATTTTCAAAATTAATTTTTCATTATCTCCAAGCAGAACTTTTCCCATTTCTGTTTGTTCTCGTCTTATTCCTTCAGTTTTGATATCATTATCCACCAAACTCTTTAATTGTTGCATTTGGAACCAATCATATTTATTATTCAACTCTTCAGCAGTTTTCAGTTCTTTTTTCCACTTTGTATTTTTAATAATTGATTATATGACAACCACTTTTCTTCACCTATCTCAGCCATTATTTTTATTACTTCAGCTGGCACTATCCATAACGGTTTTCTCTCATCCCCATATTTCTTGTATTTCATCCATGTATTTAGCAAATTATTTCTTATATAATGGTGAGAGAAAAAAATGTCCATCTTTTTTTTCCCATAATACAAATATGCGTGCCAGCCAAATTTATTTCCGTGACCTTCCAGCACTAAGACTTTTTGTTTAACAGCGTTATCCATTCTTTTATCCACACTAAACAAACTGCTTCCTGATATAATTTTAAATTTGTTAGTTGAAATCCACCTTTCTTTTTCATTTTGATCCTTGGTTTCTTCCCAGCCCACACAAATTTTGAAATTTTTCTTCGCCATTTATCAAATTGTTTACTTTCTTTCACAATGGAAATAGTTTGAAACAAATACATTATTCTTGGTAGAATATTCATTTTAATTGCAGCTATTCTATCCAGAGAAAGAGCCTTCTCAAGGGTGAGGCCTTCTCCAATCAAGGGCCTTCTCAAGGGCAAGGTCCTTCTCTGAGCGAAGGCCTTCTCAAGGGTGAGGGCCTTCTCCGAGCAAGGGCCTTCTCAAGGACAAGGTCCTTCTCTGAGCGAGGGGCTTCTCAAGGGTGAGGGTCTTCTACGAGCAAGGGCCTTCTCAAGGACGAGGTCCTTCTCCGAGCGAGGGCCTTCTCAAGGGCAAGGGCCTTCTCTGGGCAAGGGCCTTCTCAAGGGTGAGGTCCTTCTCTGAGCAAGGACCTTCTCAAGGACGAGGTCCTTCTCCGAGCGAGGGCCTTCTCAAGGGCGAGGTCCTTCTCTGAGCGAGGGCCTTCTCAAGGGTGAGGGTCTTCTCCAAGCAAGGGCCTTCTCAAGGACAAGGTCCTTCTCCGAACGAGGGCCTTCTCCAGGGCAAGGGCTTTCTCTGAGCAAGAGTCTTCTCAAGGGCGAGGGCCTTCTCAAGGCAAGGGCCTTCTCAAGGGCAAGGGTCATCTCCTACCAATGGCCTTCTCTGAGCAAGGGCCTTCTCAAGGGTGAGGGCCTTCTCACTAGTGGCCCCTGTTCTGTGAAGCCAGTTGCCTGAGGAGGCAGATGTCTTATGGGATCTCTCTAGGTTCTGCAGGGCATCAAGGCTGCTCTTTTTCAGGCAGCCTTTGGGTGACTGTGATCCACCCTGCAGCTTCTGCTGTGTCTTCACCATCCACACATCCTATCCTGTTTAATAGTGGATAGATTTGAATGGGGATAGATTTTTAATCGTTTTATATTTAAAAAATCTATTTATTGTATCCTTCTTATTGTTTTCATTGGGTGTGTTTTATATGCTGTTAGCTGTGCCAAATCCCACTCAGGGGAGAGGGAACAATATATAAATTTGAGAAATAAATAAGCAAACAAACAAATAGGAGTCCATGTTTACAAATCCCCTTGAGGAAAATAAGGACACTGGGTTGTATCTTGCCACTCGCTTAGCAGACAGTGGCACGATCCTTCGGCTTAAGATTTCCTCTGCCTCATTGTTTGCACCAAAGGAGATCTCTTTGCAGTGGAATAATGTATGTTGTGTGAGTTAAAATGTCCCTCTCTATCGTTTTCTTTCCTAGAATATCTGGCATGCACTTAAAGCCATATCTCAAGCTTCAGAAGAAAGAGCGGCCTCTAGAAATAAGCCAGGACCCCCCACAAAGCACACCCATGAGCCAACAGCGGCTGGCCAATGAGGAAAAGCGCAGCAGTCCCAAGGCTGGCTTCTTAGCTAGCCCGCCTCTCCGCAAGCCACTGGGGAACCTTTCCGCCAACTCCCTCTGTGGCAGGAATGGTGGTCGAGTTCACGCCGAAGGGCGAAGCGGGAAGGAGAAGCGGAGCGCTCTGCCCGCCACCATCCACCAGGGGGAGGACGGAGAGCCGTTGCTGGACATCTGGGCAGTTGTGAAACCGGGGAACACCAAGGAGAAGATTGCCTTCTTCGCAGCCCAGCAGTGCGCTGACAACCGGCTCTGCTCCATGAAGAACAAAAGCACTTGGGACATCGACGGGAGGGCGACCAAGCGGAGGAAAAAATCGCTCGACCTCAGGAAGGCCAAGATCCACCTGGAAAGGCCACGAGAGACTAGTGGGAGGTGCTACGAGCCGTTCGCCTGCGGCATTGAGCACTGCTCTGTCCATAATGTGAATGACGGCGGGGAGGGGGGTTTCCCCGGGAGGCCTTTATCCGTGATCGAGATGGTCGCTTTCCTGGAACAACGAGCGAGTGTTTTGCTTGCTGACTGCACCAAGAACTGCCCCGGTGCCCCAACCGTTACTAGGTGTCCCGGGCAAGCCAAAGTCTCACTTCCCTCATCCAGCCCCTTTTCCAACTTGGGAGGCCACGAGACTCCACCTGAAAAGGCAACCTGCGGGACCAGCAGCGACGGAGAGCAGCAGGCCGAGCCCGTGCGGGTGTTGGACATGGTGGCGAAGCTGGAATCGGAGTGCCTGAGACGGCAAAGCGAACGGGAAGCGGGAAGCCTCTCACGAAACAACAGCTTCCGGAGGAACGTTGGGCGGGTGCTGCTGGCAAGTGGAACACCGGCTGAGAATGAAGCCGGCAAGGAGCCTTCCGGGGTTCTTAATCAGGAAGAACGGGGCAAGGATGACAACGAGAGATCAAAGTGTGGCTCTACGGAGGAAGACAATTTCTGGGAAGTTCCGCCGCCTGTCCAGTTGTCATCATTTGTGGAGAATTCAAGTTCTCAGCTCGATCTGGGAACTCCATCACGATCTAAGGTTACGCTACAACTCCCTTCTACATATCCAGAAGCCGCTCAGGCGTGTCTACGTTCCTTACACGGGGAAAATGCAGCCTTTGCTTCTACACCTAAAGAACCAGGAGATGTTTCTAACCCAAATTCGCATCTCAGGACGAAAGAGTCCTTAAATATTAGCATCTCTGTCATAAAGATGGATAAACTGTGTAGAAAAGCTCACCCTTCTGACTCGAGCTTCGGGGAAGATTCTCTTCCGGGGAGGTTATTCCTACTGTTGTCTGAGCGCGAAACTCGCCGCAAGCATCTCCGTACAGGGGACGCTACTGCAGAAGAGCACCGAGTGGATGTTGACAGGAAGGGAGACCCTCCCACTGACACACCTTGTGTAATCAGCGGCGTCTCCGGGGAACCCGTGGAAGCCCTCTTGCAGGGCCCCGATGCTTGTCATTTAAAGAGGCAGCGATCGCATGACTTTCTGGAGACCCGCTTCAAGATCCAGCAGCTGCTGGAGCCCCAGCAGTACCTGGTCTTCCTCCCCCACCACATCCTTGTGAAGATCTTCGGCCTGCTGCCCACCAGGAGCCTGGTGGCCCTCAAATGCACTTGCGGCTATTTCAAATTCATCATTGAGTACTACAACATCCGGCCGGCCGATTCCCGCTGGGTGCGCGACCCCCGCTACCGGGAGGACCCGTGCAAGCAGTGCAAGAAGAAGTACGTCAAGGGGGACGTCTCGCTCTGCCGGTGGCACCCCAAGCCCTATTGCCAAGCTTTGCCCTATGGACCCGGCTACTGGATGTGTTGCCACCGGGCCCAGAAGAATGTCCCCGGGTGCAAACTAGGCCTCCACGACAATCATTGGGTCCCTGCGTGCCACAGCTTTAACCGGGCTATTCACAAGAAGCCCCGGGAAACGGAAGAGGAGTGTTAGCCCCCGATCCGGTGGCTTCTTTGGGAGGCCTCCGTTCCTGGACAGAAGGAGGATTTTTTCACGCCTTGTGCTGTTTACGCTGTACATAGTTTGTGGGTGGTTTTTCTCCCCCCCCCCCCCTTTCCCATATCCTTTCCATGGGGCTTTGAAACTGCACATACTTTAAATCATGAGAGCCTTTTAGAGGAAAGAGAGCACCCGCCCCGGCCCACCTGTGTAAATAATATCCCAGAAATTCCCTTTTTGTCTGTGAGAATTGTCTTTCTCAGCAGCTGGCTAGCCAAGCCCCTCCCCCCAAAATCGCTACAACGCAGCGGCAGAGAGTGTTGCGGCTACTCGGTCCCCGTGTTTTAAAGTGGTCTCGTTCTTGGAAATCTGTATATCCTGTATAATATATACATATTATATATAAAATTATATATATATATATTAAAAAGAAAAAAAAAACGTTTCTGGAAAAAGAAACTCTAAATAGGTAAAGGTGAAAGAGATGGTTTAAACTGGACAACCTTAAAAACTAGCCTAGAACAAAATATTTGTTATATCTTAGGGGGGGGGCCGTCAGAGGAAAGAAGAATGTTATCCTTTAGAAAAGATGTCGCGAAAAGCTCTTGCTGACGGCCCCCACTTATCTGGTTTTCCTTCTTTTTTTTTTTTACTTAAATAAAATGTGCATTCTCAATCTGCCATTACTCTTCGTGTTGTCTTCCCCCCTCTCCACCCCCAATGCGATAAAGTAGAATTCCAGGCTGCGCAGAAATGTAGCTCGGGAAGCAGTGTGTGTGACTGATGTGTTTCAGACTCTTGATTCAGAGAGCCAGTGGGGTTGTAGCGGTTAATAGTCATTAGTCTTTAGGGTGCTCCAGGACTCTTGTTCTCTTCTACTGATACAGACTAACACAGCTACCCATCTTGATCTAGCTACAAGTCCAGTGCTCTGAAACCACTACACTGTGCTGGCTCTGGAAATCTACTCAGTCCTCAGGGCAAGCCGGACTCAAAGAACATAAGAGAAGCCATGTTGGATCGGGCCAATGACCCATCCAGTCCAACACTCTGTGTCACATAAGAACATGAGAGAAGCCATGTTGGATCAGGCCAATGGCCTATCCAGTCCAACACTCTGTGTCACATAAGAACATAAGAGAAGCCATGTTGGACCAGGCCAGTGGCCCATCCAGTCCAACACTCTGTGTCACATAAGAACATGAGAGAAGCCATGTTGGATCAGGCCAGTGGCCCATCCAGTCCAACACTCTGTGTCACACATAAGAACGTAAGAGAAGCCACGTTGGATCAGGCCAATGGCCCATCCAGTCCAACACTCTGTGTCACATAAGAACATAAGAGAAGCCATGTTGGATCAGGCCAGTGGCCCCTCCAGTCCAACACTCTGTGTCACATAAGAACATGAGAGAAGCCATGTTGGATCAGGCCAGTGGCCCATCCAGTCCAACACTCTGTGTCACACATAAGAACGTAAGAGAAGCCACGTTGGATCAGGCCAATGGCCCATCCAGTCCAACACTCTGTGTCACATAAGAACATAAGAGAAGCCATGTTGGATCAGGCCAGTGGCCCCTCCAGTCCAACACTCTGTGTCACTTAAGAACATGAGAGAAGCCATGTTGATCAGGCCAATGGCCCATCCAGTCCAACACTCTGGTCGTTTTCGCACTCACCTTAATCAGCAGCGACGACCCTCTTCACCGCGCAGGATCCGCGCGGATTTCGCACTAATTGCCGCGGAGCACCCGGAAGAGCCGGAAAGTCCCGGCGCTTTTGCAGCGCAAACCGAAACCGCCAAAAAGCAGTTTCCGTTTGCGCCGCAAAAGCGCCGGGACTTTCCGGCTCTTCCGGGTGCTCCGCGGCAATTAGTGCGAAATCCGCGCGGATCCTGCGCGGTGAAGAGGGTCGTCGCTGCTGATTAAGGTGAGTGCGAAAACGACCACAGTGTCACACATAAGAACGCAAGAGAAGCCATGTTGGATCAGGCCAATAGCCCATTCAGTCCAACACTCTGTGTCACACATAAGAACATAAGAAAAGCTATATTGGATCAGGCCAATGGCCCATCCAGTCCAACACTCTGTGTCACACATAAGAATGCAAGAAAAGCCATGTTGGATCAGGCCAATGGCCCATTCAGTCCAACACTCTGTGTCACACATAAGAACATAAGAAAAGCTATGTTGGATCAGGCCAATGGCCCATCCAGTCCAACACTCTGTGTCACACATAAGAATGCAAGAAAAGCCATGTTGGATCAGGCCAATGGCCCATTCAGTCCAACACTCTGTGTCACACATAAGAACATAAGAAAAGCTATGTTGGATCAGGCCAATGGCCCATCCAGTCCAACACTCTGTGTCACACATAAGAACGCAGGAGAAGCCATGTTGGATCAGGCCAATGGCCCATCCAGTCCAGCACTCTGTGTCACACAGTGGCCAAAAAAACCATGCGCCATCAGGAGGTCCACCAGTGGGGCCAGGACACTAGAAGCCCTCCCACTGCTGCTCCCCCCCCCCCAGCACCAAGAATACTGAGCATCCCTTGCCCCAGACAGAGAGTTCCATCTATACCCTGTGGCTAACAGCCACTGATGGACCTCTGCTCCATATGGGGAGGGACAGTGGCTCAGTGGTAGAGCATCTGCTTGGTAAGCAGAAGGTCCCAGGTTCAGTCCCCAGCATCTCCAACTAAAAAAAAAGGGTCCAGGCAAGTAGGCATGAAAAACCTCAGCTTGAGATTCTGGAGAGCCACTGCCAGTCTGAGTAGACAATACTGACCGAGGGTCTGATTCAGTATAGAATCATAGAGTTGGAAGGGACCTCCAGAGTCATCTAGTCCAACCCCTTGCACAATGCAGGAAACTCACAAATACCTCCCCCTAAATTCACAGGATCTTCATAAGGCAGCTTCATGTATTCATGTTTATCCAATCCTCTCTTAAAACTGTCTATGCTTGCAGCTACCACCACCACCTGTGGCAGTGAATTCCATGTGTAACTCTTTAATGATTCTACCTTGTTGGAATTTGCTTCCCAACTACTGGCAGCTTCATTGAACAAATCTCTAAATTCGGCCACTCGAAAAGTTAGCATGCCCCTACCCACCCCGAACGTTCGATTGGATTCTGTACCCTGTCGTTCGCTCTGGAGCCTGGTCGCCTACCTAAGCTTGAGAAACCCGGACAGAGTGGTCTGCAGTTGGCTGAAGGCGTATATTCAATGTCAGAAATGGGTTGACGTCAGCTTGAAGAAATCCCCTTGGGGCGGTAGTGGATCAAGTGCATTAAGTCAAGTGCGTTAAGGTGGTGGGCTCTCTTTCCTTGGAGGTTTTGAAACAGAGGACATAGGAAGCTGCCTTCTACTGAATCAGACCCTTAATCCATCAAAGTCAGTATTGTCTACTCGACTGGCAGCGGCTCTCCAGGGTCTCAAGCTGAGGTTTTTCACACCTATTTGCCTGGACCCTTTTTTGGAGATGCCAGGGATTGAACCTGGGACCTTCTGCTTCCCAAGCAGATACTCTACCACTGAGCCACCGTCCCTCCCCAGGCTAGATCAGAGGTGTCAAATTCATTTGTTATGAGGGCCAGATCTGACATAAATGAGACCTTGTTGGGCCGGGCCATGTCGGGTTGGGCCGAGCCATGTCCGCCTGGGCCCTGTGTGTACCTATTTCAGATTAAGGAGCAGAGTTATAAAATTTATAAAGAACACAGACAAATACAAATATGTTTTTTTAAAAATGCTTAAAATGTTAGCACTTATTGGTCTTAAAGATGCTTTCTTTTCATTTCTTCCATGGGATCCAGGGGACTGGGCCAAGGAAGCTCTGGCTCTTTCCTTCCTCCCCCCAGGGGACTGGGGGGGGGAGCCTCAGCCAATAGAAGGAAGAGAAACTTGGCTCAGTAGCTCTGCTGTGCGATTGAGAGAGCCTGGCAAAGCAAGCTATTCCTCCCCCCTTCTTCCCCAAGGGACGAGCCTCAGCTAATGGAGAAATTAGAGGTTCTGCTCTGTAGCTCCTGTGCGATTGAGCAAGCCTTGTAAAGCATGCTGTGATGCAGAAGGAAGCAAGAGAGAGGGAGAAGGAAGCAGATGACAGCCAGTTGCTCGGGGGCCTGATAGGAGCCCTCCGGGGGCCTGATTCAGCCCCCGAACTGCATGTTTGACACCCCTGGGCTAGATGGCCATCTGACAGCAATGAAGATCCTGTGAATTTAGGGGGAGGTGTTTGTGAGTTTCCTGCATTGAGCAAGGGGTTGGACTAGATGACCTTGGGGGTTCCTTCCAACTCCATGATTCTATGATTCTAAGTTGCGGCCAACTTTACAGCAACACTCATTAGGCTCTCAAGACATGTGAGACGCAGAGATGGTTTGCAGTTGATTTCCTCTGCACGTGCTTCTTTGGTGGTCTCCCATCCAAGTACTGTCCCCACTTAGCTTCCAAGACCTGACAGCAGAAAAGAACAAATGTCCAGTAGCTCCTTAAAGAGCCAGTTTGGTGTAGGTGAAGTGCGCGGGCTCTTATCTGGGAGAACCGGGTTTGATGCCCCACTCCTCCACCCGCAGCTGCTGGAATGGCCTTGGGTCAGCAGAGCTCTCTCAGTGCTGATCTTCCTCGTGGTCTCTGTGCAGGCCACACACTGGGTATTGCGCCTGTGCGGTACCTCTCTTCAGGAAATTTCTAGAGATAGTTTCTTTGGCGGGCTTTCTCTCAGGTCCCGGGAAGCAGGCACTGACGGCGCAGTTCACCTCACACTGGGTATTGCGCCTGCGCGGTACCTCTCTTCAGGAAATTTGTAGAGATAGTTTCTTTGGCGGGCTTTCTCTCAGGTCCCGGGAAGCAGGCACTGACGGCGCAGTTCACCTCACACTGGGTATTGCGCCTGTGCGGTACCTCTCTTCAGGAAATTTCTACAAATAGTTTCTTTGGTGGGCTTTCTCTCAGCTCCTGGGAAGCAGGCACTGACGGCGCAGTTCACCTCACACTGGGTATTGAGCCTGTGCGGTACCTCTCTTCAGGAAATTTCTAGAAATAGTTTCTTTGGTGGGCTTTCTCTCAGCTCCTGGGAAGCAGGCACTGACGGCGCAGTTCACCTCACACTGGGTATTGCGCCTTTGCGGTACCTCTCTTCAGGAAATTTCTAGAAATAGTTTCTTTGGTGGGCTTTCTCTCAGCTCCTGGGAAGCAGGCACTGACGGCGCAGTTCACCTCACACTGGGTATTGCGCCTGCGCGGTGCCTCTCTTCAGGAAATTTCTACAGATGATTTCTTTGGCGGGCTTCCTCTCAGCTCCCGGGAAGCAGACACTGATGGCACAGTTCACCTCACACTGGGTATTGCGCATGTGCGGTACCTCTCTTCAGGAAATTTCTAGAGATAGTTTCTTTGGCGGGCTTTCTCTCAGGTCCCGGGAAGCAGGCACTGACGGCGCAGTTCACCTCACACTGGGTATTGCGCCTGCGCGGTACCTCTCTTCAGGAAATTTGTAGAGATAGTTTCTTTGGCGGGCTTTCTCTCAGGTCCCGGGAAGCAGGCACTGACGGCGCAGTTCACCTCACACTGGGTATTGCGCCTGTGCGGTACCTCTCTTCAGGAAATTTCTACAAATAGTTTCTTTGGTGGGCTTTCTCTCAGCTCCTGGGAAGCAGGCACTGACGGCGCAGTTCACCTCACACTGGGTATTGAGCCTGTGCGGTACCTCTCTTCAGGAAATTTCTAGAAATAGTTTCTTTGGTGGGCTTTCTCTCAGCTCCTGGGAAGCAGGCACTGACGGCGCAGTTCACCTCACACTGGGTATTGTGCCTTTGCGGTACCTCTCTTCAGGAAATTTCTAGAAATAGTTTCTTTGGTGGGCTTTCTCTCAGCTCCTGGGAAGCAGGCACTGACGGCGCAGTTCACCTCACACTGGGTATTGCGCCTGCGCGGTGCCTCTCTTCAGGAAATTTCTACAGATGATTTCTTTGGCGGGCTTCCTCTCAGCTCCCGGGAAGCAGACACTGATGGCACAGTTCACCTCACACTGGGTATTGCGCATGTGCGGTACCTCTCTTCAGGAAATTTCTAGAAATAGTTTCTTTGGTGGGCTTTCTCTCAGCTCCCGGGAAGCAGGCACTGACGGCGCAGTTCATCTCAAATCAAATAGAAGATCTTGGAGTGGTCATCTGTGCAGCCGCACCCACCCACCCACCCAACCTTCCTGACGGCTGGGTTTCTCAGACGATTTGAAACTTTCAGAGCTCCCCGGCGGTGTAAGGAAGGAACTGAGGTGCGGGCAGGATTTCCCTCAGCTCCAGGCATGCGCCGTCAATGCCGGCTTCCCGGGACCTGAGAAAAAGCCCGCCAAAAAAATTATCTCTAGAAATTTCCTGAACAGAGGTACCATGCAGGCGCAGTACCCAGTGTGTGGCTGCTAAGATGACCACTCGATCATCAGTTACAGGTAAGCAACCTGTTTTCCTTGAAAGGGCAGCTTCTGGGAGAGCTCTCTCAGCCCTGCCCACCTCACAGGGTGTCTGTTGTGTGGGAAGAAAATAAAGGGGATTGTAAGTGGCTCTGAGTCTCTGATTCAGAGAGAAGGGTGGGGTATAAATCTACACGCAGGGGTGTCAAACTCATTTGTTATGTGGGCCGGATCTGACATATTTTATTTATTTTATTTATTTATTTAATGGACTTATATCCCGCCCTTCTCACCGAAGTGTCTCAGGGCGGCTCACAACACAATAATTCACATAATTCAGTTTAAAACATTTACAAGTACAGTTAAAACCACAATTGATAAAACAAGATAAAATAAAACCAGCGGTCTATAAAAGCATTTTGTTCCATCCAAGATGTTCTCCTCTGCAGTTAGGTGTTGTAGGCCTGCCGGAAGAGGGCTGTCTTGCAGGCCCTGCGGAACTGCCCTAGGGACCTTGTTGTGCCGGGCCATGTCGGGTTGGGTCAAGTCACGTCGGGCCGGTCCATGTGTGTACTTATTTAAGATTAGGTAGCAGAGATATAAATTTTATAAAGAACAAGGCCTTCTTGTGCATGAGACCTGAAAGAGCCACAAGAGGGCAGCTGGAAGAGTACAAGCTCTTTGCTTGAGGACCAGGAAGGCTCAAGATCAAATAGACGGGGAGTCTGACATACATTTCCCCTACCTTTTCCTTTGCAGTGGTGCTGGCCTTCGTTCATGTTTCCTTTGCAAGTACAGGTCTCCCTGGCTTAATCAGGCTGGAGAGGTCGTGGGCTCAATGGAAGAGCGTCTGCTGTGTGTGCAGAAGCTCCCAGGGGTGCTCCATGGCAACGGACACATGAAGCTGGCCCATTCCAAATCAGACACACACACACACCCCCGTCCACTGGAGTCAGTCTTCTCAAACCAGCAGTGGCTCCTCAGAGTCTCGGGCTGAGGTCTTTCCCATCACTTCTTGCCTGGTTCTCTGCACTGGAGATGCCCGAGATTGAACCCGGGACCTTCTGCATGCCGAGCAGAGGCTCCACCACCGAGCCACAGCCCTTCCATGGAACAGGTAGGAATTGAAAAACTTCGACCTGAGGACCTGGAGAGCTGCTGCCAGTCCGAATAGACCAGGGGTGGCCACACTGACTCAGGATCCACCTGCGGCTCTTTCACACATACTGTGTAGCTCTTGAAGCCCCCACTGTCCTGTTGGCCGGCTTGGAGAAGGCATTTGTCTCTCTCAATCCCTTTGCCAAGCCACGGACAATGCATTTAAAGTTGCTTTATTTCCCCTCTCCCTCCCTCCCCCCCATCTGTTTGCCTTCCTTCCTTCCCTCCCTCGCAGCTCTCAAACATCTGACATTCACGTTATCGTTACCGTTAGGTGGATCTGTACGTGGTTGACAGATCGCACCCGGAGAGTGCTTGTGAATGGTTCCTCATCCTCTTGGAGAGGAGTGACAAGTGGAGTGCCTCAAGGATCTGTCCTGGGACCTGTTTTGTTCAACATCTTTATCAATGATTTGGATGAAGGAATAGTAAAAAGGTAAAGGTAGTCCCCTGTGCAAGCACCAGTTTTTGACTCTGGGGTGACGTTGCTTTTATGTTTTCACAACAGACTTTTTACAGGGTGGTTTGCCATGGCCTCCCCCAGTAGAACATAAGAGAAGCCATGTTAGATCAGGCCAATGGCCCATCCAGTCCAACACTCTGTGTCACACAGTGGCAAAAAAAAATTATATATATATATACACACACACACTGTGGCTAATAGCCACTGATGGACCTCTGCTCCATATTTTTATCTAAATCCCTCTTGAAGGTGGCTATGCTTGTGGCCGCCACCACCTCCTGTGGCAGTGAATTCCACATGTTAATCACCCTTTGGGTGAAGAAGTACTTCCTTTTATCCGTTTTAACTACGGATAAAGTCATCTACGCTTTCCCCCCAGCAAGCTGGGGACTCATTTTACTGACCTCATTAGGATGGAAGGCTGAGTCAACCTGGAGCCGGCTACCTGAACCAGCTTTCGCTGGGATCGAACTCAGGTTGTGAACAGAGGGCTCCGACTGCAGTAGAGAGCCAGTTTGGTGTAGTGGTTGAGTGCGCGGACTCTTATCTGGGAGAACCGGGTTTGATTCCCCACTCCTCCACTTGCACCTGCTGGAATGGCCTTGGGTCAGCCATAGCTCTGGCAGAGGTTGTCCTTGAAAGGGCAGCTGCTGTGAGAGCCCTCTCCAGCCCCACCCACCTCACAGGGTGTCTGTTGTGGGGGAGGAAGGGAAAGGAGATTGTGAGCCGCTCTGAGACTCTTCGGAGTGGAGGGCGGGATATAAATCCAATATCTTCTTCAGTACTGCAGCTTTCCCACTCTGTGCCACGGGGCTCTATGAAGGAATAGAGGGAATGCTTATTAAATTTGCCAATGATACTAAATTGGGAGGGGTTGCAAATACAGTAGAAGACAGAAACAGGATACAGGAAGACCTTGAAAGGCTGGAAAACGGCTAAAATCAATAAAATGAATTTTAACAGGGATAAATGTAAAGTTCTGCATTTAGGTAGGAAAAATTCAATGCATGGTTATAGGATGGGAGAGACTTGTATTAGCAGTAGTATGTGTGAAAAGGCTCTAGGGGTCTTAGTGGATCATACGCTGAACATGAGTCAACAGTGTGATGCGGTGGCTAAAAAGGCAAATGCAATTTTGGGCTGTATCAACAAAAGTCTAGTGTCCAGATCGCGTGATGTGATGGTAACGCTTTACCCTGCTCTGGTAAGACCTCACCTGGAGTATTGTGTTCAGTTTTGGGCACCACATTTTAAGAAGGATATAGACAAGCTGGAACGGGTCCAGAGGAGAACGATGAAGATGGTGAGGGGTCTGGAGACCAAGTCCTATGAGGAAAGGTTGAAGGAGCTGGGCACGTTTAGCCTGGAGAGGAGGTGGCTGAGAGGTGATAGGATCAACATCTTCAAGTACTTGAAAGGGCTGTCATATAGAGGAGGGTGTGGAATTGTTTTCTGTGGCCCCAGAAGGCAGGACCAGAACCAAGGGGTTGAAATTAAAAGAGTTTCCAGCTCAACGTTAGGAAGAATTTTCTGTTAGAGCAGTTCCTCAGTGGAACAGGCTTGCTCGGGAGGTGGTGAGCTCTCCTTCCTTGGAGGTTTTTAAGCACAGGCTAGAGGGCCATCTGACAGCAATGAAGATCCTGTGAATTTAGGGGGAGGAATCTGTTGAGTTTAGAGTGGTTCCTCAGTGAAACAGGCTTCCTCGGGAGGTGGTGGGCTCTCCTTCCTTGGAGGTTTTTAAACAGAGGCTAGATGGCCATCTGACAGCAATGAAGATCCTGTGAATTTAGGGGGAGGTGTTTGTGAGTTTAGAGCGGTTCCTCAGTGGAACAGGCTTCCTCAGGAGGTGGTGAGCGCTCCTTCCCTGGAGGTTTTTAAACAGGCTAGAGGGCCATCTGACAGCGATGAGGATCCTGTGAATTTAGGGGGAGGAATCTGTGAGTTTCCTGCATTGTGCAGGGGGTTGGACTAGATGATCCTGGAGGTCCCTTCCGATTCTATGATTCTATGTCTTAGGGCTCTCAAACCTCTGCATTATAGTTTGGCTCCCACTGCTTGTCTGGACTTTTGGGCATGATGATGGGAGTCACCATATGCAGCCCAAACATGTCACCCTTTGAGTCTGCCTTTCTTATGTTTCCACTGGTCACCACGGCTACCATTATTACTAAGTATGTGACGGGTTCCCCCCCCCCCCCCCGCCCCTTAAAATTGCTAAGGAAATATTGACTGGCTACAGAAGCCAGCATGACAGAATTACGGCTGCCATGTCTGTGTTGGGAAATACCTGGGGAGGGCGGGGTTTGGGGAGGGGAGGAGCCTCGGTCTGGTCCATTGCCATACAGCCCACCCTCCCAAAGCAGCCATTTTCTCCAGGGGGACTGATCAAAGCCAGTGTGAACATCAGCCTCGTTCATTACAGAGCCTCCCCAACCTTACAGTTTTAAGGGGAGATTTGCTGTGATTAGAGAACATAGAACAGCGTCCCTAAATAACTGAGCCGTTAAACTGAAGAAGGGATTGAAACGTTATCAAAATCTAGAGAGACGTAGAATCATAGAAATGGAAGGGGCCTCCAGGGTCATCGAGTCCAAACACCTGCACAGTGCAGGAAACTCACAACGACCTACCCCAAGTTCACAGGATCTCTATCGCTGTCAGATGGCCATCTAGCCTCTGTTGAAAAATCTCCAAGGAAGGAGAGCCCACCACCTCCGGAGGAGGAAGCCTGTTCCATTGAGGACCTGCTCTAACGGTCAGGAAGTTCTTCCTCATGTTGATCCGGAAACTCTTTTGATTTAATTTCAACCCATTGGTTCTGGTCCTACCTTCTGGGGCCACAGAAAACAATTCCACTCCATCCTCTAGATGACAGCCCTTCAAGTTTTAGAAGTTGGTGATCCTATCACCTCTCAGCTGCCTCCTCTCCGGGCTAAACATCCCCAGCTCCTTCAACCTTTCCTCATAGGACTTGGTCTCCAGACCCCTCACCATCGTCGTCACCCTCCTCTGGACCCGTTCCAGCTTGTCTATATCCTCCTTAAAATGTGGTGTCCAAAACAGAACACAAGACTCCAAGTGAGGTCTTACAAGAGCAAAGCTTTGTAAGAAAGCGGCTGCATTGAAGCTACGTTCCTCAGGAGCACCCACCTTGTGAATTTCAGCTGGACTATTTCCAAGTTTGGACTTCTATCTATTCATTTGGGGACGAGGTTTTTTTTTTTTTTGCCTCCATGGGATTTCTGTTACTTTAAAAGGCCCTAGCCCTGCCGGCCTCTATCGTTATTGTATTGCTTATTATGTGCTGTACACAATCCTCGTAATATATTTTTGCAAACTGAAAGACGGTGTATTACTTGGTGGCTTCGATCAGTCTACTAATTACACCGTGCCCTTCAAGCAGCACAATTTCTGCACGGGAGCAGATCTCTGCCAGCTGAAAATGAGTTGCAAAAGCGAGAGATCTCCAGGCCTCACCTGGAAGCTGGCAACCCTAAAACCCACCCCATCATCACTCTTCACGATACATCTCTGTGGTAGGTGCAGCAACAACAACAAACGAGGCACAAGTGTAGAAAAATTCAGAGAGGTTTCTCAAGGCAATCTCACCTACAAATGAACCTGTTGTGTGTGAATGTGTCTGTTTGTTTCTGTGTGTGTCTGTGTGTGTGTCTATGTGTCTGCCTGTGTGTCTGTGTCTGCCTGTGTCTGTTTCTCTGTGTGTGTGTGTGTCTGTCTCTGTGTCTGTCTGCCTGTGTGTGTGTCTATGTGTCGGTCTGTGTCTGTGTGTGTCTGTGCGTGTCTGCCTGTCTGTGTGTGTCTGTGCATGTGTGTGTGTCTGTTTCTGTGCGTGTCTGTGTGTGTCTGTGAGTCTGTCTGTGTCTGTCTTTGTGTGTGTCTGTTTCTCTGTGTGTCTGTCGGTTTCTGTGCGTGTGTCTGCCTGTGTGTGTGTCTATGTGTCGGTCTGTGTCTGTGTGTGTCTGTGCGTGTCTGTGCATGTGTGTGTGTGTCTGTTTCTGTGCGTATCTGTGTGTGTCTATGTGTCTGCCTGTGTGTCTATGTCTGTGTCTGTTTCTCTGTGTGTGTCTGTGTGTCTGTCTGTGTCTGTCTTTGTGTGTGTGTGTCGGTTTCTGTGCGTGTGTCTGCCTGTATGTGTGTCTATGTGTCGGTCTGTGTGTGTGTCTGTGTGTCTGCCTGTCTGTGTGCGTGTCTCTGTGTCTGTGTGTGTCTGTGCGTGTCTGCCTGTCTGTGTGTGTCTGTGCATGTGTGCGTGTCTGTTTCTGTGCGTGTCTCTGTGTGTCTATGTGTCTGTGTGTCGGTCTGTGTCTGTCTTTGTGTGTGTCTGTTTCTCTGTGTGTCTGTCGGTTTCTGTGCGTGTGTCTGCCTGTGTGTGTGTCTATGTGTCGGTCTGTGTCTGTGCGTGTCTGTGCATGTGTGTGTGTCTGTGTGTGTGCCTGTTTCTGTGCGTATCTGTGTGTGTCTATGTGTCTGCCTGTGTGTCTATGTGTCTGTTTCTCCGTGTGTGTCTGTCTTTGTGTGTGTCTGTCGGTTTCTGTGCGTGTGTCTGCCTGTGTGTGTGTCTATGTGTCGGTCTGTGTCTGTTTCTGTGTGTCTGCCTGTCTGTGTGCGTGTGTCTGTGTGTCTGCCTGTCTCTGTGTGTGTGTCTCTGTGCATGTGTGTGTCTCTGTGTGTGTGGTGATTGCCAAGTTGCAGCTGACTTTTGGTCACCCTGTTATGGTTTTCAAGGCTGGAGGAGGTGGCTTGGCCATTGCCTGCCTCTGTGTAGCAATCCTGCAGCTCCTTGGTGGGCTGCCTTCAGGCCAGCCTGAGCCATCCACGGGAGGGCAGAGAGAAAGGCGGCTGGGCGCTGCTTGCCTCTGCCTAGCAACCCTGAGCTTCCTTGGGGGTCTTCCATTAAAGTCAAGCCCTGGCTTCTGAGATCTGACAAAAATGGGCTAGCCGGAGCCCTCCAGGTTACGAGCCCCACTACAGGGTCACGGAACAACCACTGAGATGAAGAGCAGGTTTTTATAGCTCACTTCTCTACCTTAAGGAGTCAGAACAGTTCACAATCACCTGTCTCTTCCTTTCCCTGCAACAGACACCCTGTGAGGGGGGTGGGGCTGAGAGGGCTCTCCCAGCAGCTGCCCTTCCAAGGACAGAGTCTCAGAGCGGCCTGCAATCTCCTTTCCCTTCCTCCCTCACAACAGATACCCTGTGAGGTGGCTGGGGCTGAGAGGGCTCTCCCAGCAGCTTCCCTTTCAAGGACAGAGTCTCAGAGCGGCCTACAATCTCCTTTCCCTTCCTCCCCCACAACAGACACCCTGTGAGGTGGCTGGGGCTGAGAGGGCTCTCCCAGCAGCTGCCCTTCCAAGGACAGAGTCTCAAAGCGGCCTACAATCTCCTTTCCCTTCCTCCCCCACAACAGACACCCTGTGAGGAGGGTGGGGCTGGAGTGGGCTCTCACAGCAGCTGCCCTTCCAAGGACAGAGTCTCAGAGCGGCCTACAATCTCCTTTCCCTTCCTCCCCCACAACAGACACCCTGTGAGGTGGCTGGGGCTGAGAGGGCTCTCCCAGCAGCTGCCCTTCCAAGGACAGAGTCTCAAAGCGGCCTACAATCTCCTTTCCCTTCCTCCCCCACAACAGACACCCTGTGAGGAGGGTGGGGCTGGAGTGGGCTCTCACAGCAGCTGCCCTTCCAAGGACAGAGTCTCAGAGCGGCCTACAATCTCCTTTCCCTTCCTCCCCCACAACAGACACCCTGTGAGGTGGCTGGGGCTGAGAGGGCTCTCCCAGCAGCTGCCCTTCCAAGGACAGAGTCTCAAAGCGGCCTACAATCTCCTTTCCCTTTCTTCCTCACAACAGACACCCTGTGAGGTGGGTGGGCCTGAGAGGGCTCTCCCAGCAGCTGCCCTTTCAAGGACAGAGTCTCAGAGAGGCCTACAATCTCCTTTACCTTCCTCCCCACAACAGACACCCTGTGAGGTGGGTGGGACTGACAGGGCTCTCCAAGCAGCTTCCCTTTCAAGGACAGAATCTCCTTTCCCTTCCTCCCCCACAACAGACACCCTGTGAGGTGGGTGGGGCTGGAGAGGGCTCTCACAGCAGCTGCCCTTTCAAGGACAGAGTCTCAGAGAGGCCTACAATCTCCTTTACCTTCCTCCCCACAACAGACACCCTGTGAGGTGGCTGGGGCTGAGAGGGCTCTCCCAGCAGCTTCCCTTTCAAGGACAGAGTCTCAGAGCGGCCTACAATCTCCTTTCCCTTCCTCCCCCACAACAGACACCCTGTGAGGTGGCTGGGGCTGAGAGGGCTCTCCCAGCAGCTGCCCTTCCAAGGACAGAGTCTCAAAGCGGCCTACAATCTCCTTTCCCTTCCTCCCCCACAACAGACACCCTGTGAGGAGGGTGGGGCTGGAGTGGGCTCTCACAGCAGCTGCCCTTCCAAGGACAGAGTCTCAGAGCGGCCTACAATCTCCTTTCCCTTCCTCCCCCACAACAGACACCCTGTGAGGTGGCTGGGGCTGAGAGGGCTCTCACAGCAGCTGCCCTTTCAAGGACAGAGTCTCAGAGCGGCCTACAATCTCCTTTACCTTTCTCCCCCACAACAGACACCCTGTGAAGTGGGTGGGGCTGGAGAGGGCTCTCACAGCAGCTGCCCTTTTCAAGGACAGAGTCTCAGAGCAGCCTACAATCTCCTTTCTCTTCCTCACCCACAACAGACACCCTGTGGGGCTGAGAGGGCACTCCCAGCAGCTGCCCTTTCAAGGACAGAGTCTCAGAGCAGCTTACAATCTCCTTTATCTTTCTCCCCCACAACAATTACCCTGTGAGGTGGGTGGGGCTGAGAGGACTCTTCCAGAAGCTGCCCTTTCAAGGACAACTCCTACAAGAGCCATGGCTGACCCAAGGCCATTCCAGCACCTGCAGGTGGAAGAGTGGGGAATCAAACCCGGTCTTCCCAGGTAAGAGTCCGTACACTTCACCTCTGCACCAAGATGGCCCTCCTGTTGTTAGTCATTTAGGCACTACTGGACTATTGCTCTTTTCTGATGCTGCAGACTGACACAGCTACCCATCTCAGTCTATCTGCTACCTTGTCCTATGGATCTCAAAAGGCGAATCTGGGACTTTATACAGAACTAGTTTGGTGTAGTGGCTAAGTGTGCGGACTCTTATCCGGGAGAACCAGGTTGGATTCCCCACTCTTCCACTTGCACCTGCTGGCATGGCCTTGGGTCAGCCAGAGCTCTGGCAGAGGTTGTCCTTGAAAGGGCAGCTGCTGTGAGAGCCCTTTCAGCCCCACCGACCTGACAGGGTGTCTGTTGTGGGGGAGGAAGGGAAAGGAGATTGTGAGCCGCTCAGAGACTCTTCGGAGTGGAGGGCGGGATATAAATCCAGTATCTTCATCTACCTCACAGGGTGTCTGTTGTGGGGGAGGAAGGGAAAGGAGATTGTGAGCCACTCTGAGACTCTTCGGAGTGGAGGGCAGGATATAAATCCAATATCTTCATCTACCTCACAGGGTGTCTGTTGTGGGGGAGGAAGGTAAAGGAGATTGTGAGCCACTCTGAGTCTCTTCGGAGTGGAGGGTGGGATATAAATCCAGTATCTTCATCTACCCCACAGGGTGTCTGTTGTGGGGGAGGAAGGGAAAGGAGATTGTAGGCTGCTCTGAGACTCTGTCCTTGAAAGGGCAGCTGCTGGGAGAGTCCTCTCAGCCCCACTCACCTCACAGGGTGTCTGTTGTGGGTGAGGAAGGGAAAGGAGATTGTAGGCTGCTCTGAGACTTTGTCCTTGAAAAGGGCAGCTGCTGTGAGAGCCCTCTCAGTCCCACCCACCTCACAGGGTGTCTGTTATGAGGGGAGAAGATATGGGAGATTGTAGGCCGCTCTGAGCCTCTGTCCTTGAAAGGGCAGCTGCTGTGAGAGCCCTCTCAGCCCCACTCACCTCACATGGTGTCTCTTGTGGGGGAGGAAGGGAAAGGAGATTGTAGGACGCTCTCTGTCCTTGAAAGGGCAGCTGCTGTGAGAGCTCTCTCAGCCCCACTCACCTCACATGGTGTCTCTTGTGGGGGAGGAAGGGAAAGGAGATTGTAGGCCGCTCTCTGTCCTTGAAAGGGCAGCTGCTGTGAGAGCCCTCTCAGCCCCACTCACCTCACAGGGTGTCTGTTGTGGGGGGGAGAAGACATAGGAGATTGTGAGCTGCTCTGAGTCTCTGATTCAGGGAGAAGGGCAGGGTATACACCTGCGATTCTTCTTCTTATACAGGTCAAAACCCAAACTGATTAATTTGAGGGATGTTCACGACAACGTGTAGACACCCGGTGGTGGGAAATGCCATCCATTTGAAAAACGTACGCCGCCCACTTTAGAATTTTCAAGGCCAGAGATGGCTTGTCGTCGCCTGCCTCTACGCAGCAACCCTGGGCTTCCTCGGTGGTCTCCCACCCAGATACTAACCAGGAATGACACAACTCAGATGCCTGAGGTTGGACCACCCTAAGCCATCCAGGTGGAAAGTGCCATCCAGTCGCAGCTGACGTAGGGTGGCCTTGTAAGGTTTACAAGACAAGGACAGAAGTGGTTTGCCATCTGCTGTGTCTGCATAGCAACCCTGGACTTCATAGAATCCTAGAGTTGGAAGGGACCTCCAGGGTCGTCTAGCCAACCCCCTGCACAATGCAGGAAACCCAAACGCCTCCCCCTAAACTCACAGGATCTTCCTCGCTGTCAGATGGCCCTCTAGCCTCTGTTTCAAAACCTCCAAGGAAGGAGAGCCCACCACCTCCCGAGGAAGCCTGTTCCACTGAGGAACCGCTCTAATGATCAGGAAGTTCTTCCTAATGTTGAGCCCGAAACTCTTTTGTTTTCATTTCAACCCATTGGTTCTGGTCCTACCTTTCAGAGCCAAAGAAAACAATTCCACACCATCCTCTATAGGACAGCCCTTCAGGGACTTGAAGATGGTGATCCTATCACCTCTCAGCCGCCTCGTCTCCAGGCTAAACAGGCCCAGCTCCTTCAGCCTTTCCTCATAGGACTTGGTCTCCAGACCCCTCACCATCTTCGTCGCCCTCCTCTGGACCCGTTCCATCTTGTCTAGATCCTTCTTAAAACGTGGTGCCCAAAACTGAACACAATACCACTATAGGACAGCCCTTCAGGGACTTGAAGATGGTGATCCTATCACCTCTCAGCTGCCTCCTCTCCAGGCTAAACATCCCCAGCTCCTTCAACCTTTCCTTGGGAGTTTTCCATCCAAGTACTAGCCAGGGCCACCTGGCTTTCAGGAACCACCGCTCCTTTCTTCAGTGACTCACAAAAGCTCATTGCCTGCCACAAAAAGTTGATGAAAAATACTGAAATGATATTGTAAATATTGGATTTATATCCACGCCAAATCTCAGAGTGGCTCCGAAAGCAAGTTAAATGTAGTGGTGAAGTGCGCAGACTCTTATCTGGGAGAACCGGGTTTGATTCCCCACTCCTCCACTTGCACCTGCTGGAATGGCCTTGGGTCAGCCATAGCTCTTGCAGGAGTTGTCCTTGAAAGGGCACCTTCTGGGAGAGCTCTCTCAGCCCCACCCACCTCACAGGGTATCTGTTAGAATTATAGAATCATAAAGTTGGAAGGATCATCTAGTCCAACCCCTGCACAATGCAGGAAACTCATAAATACCTCCCCCTAAATTCACAGGATCGTCATTGCTGTCAGATGGCCATCCAGCCTGTTTAAAAACTTGTTTGGGGGGGAGAGGGGGAGATAAACGAGATTATGAGTCGCTCTGAGACGCTGAGATTTGGAGTGGAGGGTGGGATCTTTTATCATCTTTTACCTTACACGGTCTGGCTAATTTGGGCCACCCAAGAAAGAGATGACCAAAGGTGGTTTTCCCAGTACCTGCCTCTGCATAGCAACTCTGGGCTTCCTTGGGGGTCTCTCATCGAAGTACCAACCAGGACACCCCGCTTAGCTTCTGAGAAGGCAGAGAAAGAAGTCCTTTTCTCCCTTTCTCACAATACAAGAACACGTGGACATTCAATGAAATTGCTGAGCAGTCTGGTTAGAACGGGTAAAAGGAAGTACTTCTTCACCCAAAGGGTGATTAACATGTGGAATTCACTGCCACAGGAGGTGGTGGCGGCTACAAGCATAGACAGCTTCAAGAGGGGATTGGAGAAACATCTGGAGCAGAAGCTATCAGTGGCTATACCACAGGGTATTGATGGAACTATCTGTCTGGGGCAGTGATGCTCTGTATTCTTGGTTCTTGGGGGGAGGGCAACAGTGGGTGGGCTTCTAGTGTCCTGGCCCCACTGGTGGACCTCCTGATGGCACCTGGTTTTTTGGCCACTGTGTGACAGAGTGTTGGACTGGATGGGCCATTGGCCTGATCCAACATGGCTTCTCTTATGTTCTTAAGTGACACAGTGTTGGACTGGATGGGCCACTGGCCTGATCCAACATGGCATCTCTTATGTTCTTATATCTGGGGCAGTGATGCTCTCTATTATTGGTGCTTGGGGGGAGGCCAACAGTAGGTGGGCTTCTAGTGTCCTGGCCCCACTGATGGACCTCCTGATGGCACTTGTGTTCTTTGGCCACTGTGTGACACAGTGTTGGACTGGATGGGCCACTGGCCTGATCCAACATGGCTTCTCTTTATGTTCTTATGTGACACAGAGTGTTGCACTGGATGGGCCACTGGCCTGATCCAACTTGGCTTCTCTTATGTTCTGACAGGATTGGGTTAGCTTGGACTATCCAGGTCAAGGTGTCGTTAAAAACACTACACGTTTGTTACTTCTCTCGTCACATCTTAAAACAAGAGCAAGGCTCTTTTGAGAACCGATCGCTACATAATCCTCCTAGGATAAAGAAAAAAAAAAATCAAGCCAGCCAACCTTAGAAAAACTCCTGTTAAAGATTTATTGCAGCAGTACAATAAATTTTTAGAAAACATACGCGCGCACGTTGGCGTTACAACCCTACTAGTTCCGACAGTGGCACACCAGTTCCAACAGTGGCGCACCGCTGCCAAAAATCCTTTGAGAAAGGGCTTGGGGTAAATGGAAAAAGGAATCCCTCTTTCCGGAGACTGAAGCCCCTTGGTTTCACACACGCCACTAGGCCCCGAAACTGACAAATCGGCCTTCGTGACGTCACAATACGATCTTGCAGGAACATTCAACCAGACTCACTGCTGGCGGGAAGGACGCTCTCTCCCTCCCACGCGGAACAGATCCACTCTTCTCAATCGCACTGACGTTTTAGACACATGCTCCCAGATTTCCCCCCGATATATACACTATTAAAAACCTTTTCTTAAAAAAAAACAAAAAAACAAGTCAAACTACTGTTACAAAAAGAAAAACAATTCGAAAGGGGGCGACGCCCCAAAATTATTACAACTCCCAGGGCACCTCTGTAGGTTTCGAACAGATGCTACAGTATTGCAAGATACATCATTTGGGGGGTGGGTGGGGGCAGAAAGGAAGCCAGGAAAACCCAACGGTGATGAGGTTTGTGGCTTCACCGAGATTTGCCTCTCTCTTTGGGGAGAACCGGAAAAGGGTTTCTTGCGCGTGTGGAAGGGCGGTTTTAAGAGACGTGAGACATAAATAAACATAGTGACCAGGGAAGACATGAAGTAAGGGGAGGAAAAGGGGGAAAAACACAAGAATATTTACAAAGGGGAGGCTCCGGGTGCGTCTTGGCGGGGAGCTCAAAAATCAGTGAGGAGGAGCTTCCCTTGTTTCCTCCCAACAGCCATCGAGCCCCGAGTTCGAGTCACCCACCTTCCACACGACTCATAAAGTGCCTTTCACCGAGCAAACACCCCCCACGGTACGTTTGGGGGCCCAGGAAAGATTCACAGGAGAACCTCTCGCTTTGGGGCCCAAGACCCTTTTTCTTCCACCCAATCCCGGTTTCCTTCCGGACTTTTGCAAACCAGACGCGACCTCAACAGGAGTCCGCCCTGGCAAAAAGCAGGATCTCGCCGCCGGGGCTGCTCCGAAGGAGACCCTGCCGACTGAGAAACCTCCCCCCGATAGGTCGTAAATCAAAACGCAGAATGAGAAAGATCTTTGGTTTAAAGCAACAGAAACGCACAGAATGGAAGCCTTTCCCCGTCCCCCCCCCATTTCCGTTGGGGGGGGGGATACAGAAATGCTCTCATCTTCCCACAAGCGCTTCCATCCGCCTACCTAGTTGGAAAATGATGGAAAATGAGAAGGAGCCAATTCCAACTGTTTAGCGATGGCCGTGTGGTAGAGCCCCCCCCCCTAGGAAAGGAGGCGCCTCTTTCACTGCCCGTGACCCCCCCATGGCGAAAGCACCCTGCGCGTGCACGCAGAGGGCTTCATGAGAGGTGTTTGCGTGCCCTGCAGCGGAAGTAGAAATTTGCTTCCCACCCCCCCCACAACCCGAAGAGGAAAACGGAAAAGCGTCTCAAGAGCGCCCTCTTGTGTGGAGTTTTGTGAGCAAGGAGGAAAGAGAGAGCCGTGCCGGCGTTCAGCCGGCCATCCGCAGATGCCCGACTAATGGGTTGATGCGGATGCCGAGCTCCATCGTACAAAAGGAAGGGCAGGCCTCGGCCACGAGGGTCCAAGTGGTCGGTCCCCTTCCTTGGACCACAACGCAAAGCTGTTGTTCTTTGGGATCCGCAGAGAGGGAGGGTTTTCTGCTTGGATACAAACCCAGCGACCAACTCCAGCTTGCAGGGCTTTTTTTTTGTAGCAGGAACTTCCTTTGCCTATTAGGCCACACGCCCTGATGTAGCCAATCCTCCTGGAGCTTGCAGTAGGCCCTGTAAGGAATTCTAGCAGGACCTCCTTTGCATATTAGGCCACACCCCCTGATGTAGCCAATCCTCCTGGAGCTTACAGTAGGCCCTGTAAGGAATTCTAGCAGGACTCCTTTGCATATTAGGCCACACCCCCTGATGCAGCCAATCCTCCTGGAGCTTCCAGTAGGCCCTGTACTGAGAGCCCTGTAAGGAATTTTAGCAGGACCTCCTTTGCATATTAGGCCACACACCCCTGATGTAGCCAATCCTCCAACAGTTTACAGGGCTCTTCTTCACAGGGCGTACTGCAAGCTCCAGGAGGATTGGCTACATCAGGAGCATGTGGCCTAATAGGCAAAGGAGTTCCTGCTACAAAAAAAGCCCTGACTGTAGTAACGGCTATAGTTCCAGGCAGGGCTTATTTTGTAGCAGGAACTCCTTTGCCTATTAGGCCACGCGCACCTGATGTAGCCAATCCTCCTGGAGCTGGCGGTAGGCCCTGTACTGAGAGCCCTGTAAGGAATTGGAGGATTGGCTACATCAGGGGGTGTGGCCTAACACACAAAGGAGTTCCTGGTACAACAAAAAGCCCTATGTGATTCTCTTTTCACTACAGGTACCTACAGTCAGGGCTTCTTTTTTGAAGGAGCTCCTTTGCATATTAGGCCACACACCCCGGCTGTAGCCAATCCTCCAACAGTTTACAGGGCTCTTCTTCCAGGACCTACTGCAAGCTCCAGGAGGATTGGCTACATCAGGGGTGTGTGGCCTAATAGGCAAAGGAGTTCCTGCTACAAAAAAAAGCCCTGACTGTAGTAACGGCTATAGATCCAGGCAGGGCTTATTTTGTAGCAGGAACTCCTTTGCTTATTAGGCCACGCGCACCTGATGTAGCCAATCCTCCTGGAGCTTGCGGTAGGCCCTGTACTGAGAGCCCTGTAAGCAATTGGAGGATTGGCTACATCAGGGGGTGTGGCCTAACACACAAAGAAGTTCCTGGTACAACAAAAAGCCCTATGTGATTCTGTTTTCACTACAGGTACCTACAGTCAGGGCTTCTTTTTTGAAGCAGGAGCTCCTTTGCATATGAGGCCACACACCCCGGATGTACCCAATCCTCCAAGAGCTCACAGGGCTCTTCTTCCAGGGCCTACTGAAAGCTCCAGGAGGATTGGCTACAACAGGGGTGTGTGGCCTCATATGCAAAGGAGCTCCTGCTACAAAAATAAGCCCTGCTGGTATGGCTCCCACTTTCAGGAGGGTGCCTGCCTCCCCCCACCCCCCCCAAAATAAAAAAATTACTAAGATAGGCCACAGATCCATTCACCTCTGTGTGCATGCCGATGTCTGAACCATGTAATATGTCCCTCTCCTCCCTGTTTGGTGGGAATCGGGTGGAATTCTAGCAGGAGCTCCTTTGCATATTAGGCCACACCCCCTGATGTAGCTAACCCTCCAAGAGCTTATTAAAAAGAGCCTTGTGAGCTCCAGGAGGACTGGCTACGTCAGGGGTGGGTGTGGCCTAATATGCAAAGGAGGTCCTGCTAGAATTCCTTACAGGGCTCTAAGTACAGGGCCTACTGGAAGCTCCAGGAGGATTGGCTGCATCAGGGGGGTGGGGCCTAATATGCAAAGGAGGTCCTGCTAGAATTCCTTACAGGGCTCTCAGTACAGGGCCTACTGGAAGCTCCAGGGGGATTGGCTGCATCAGGGGTGTGTGGCCTAATATGCAAAGGAGAGCTCCTGCTAGAATTCCACCCCTGATGGGAACGCCCGGTGCCAGGCATGTGGACTTTGACAGGCAGTGCCGACCCCGGGCACCTGGTGGAGGTGAATGGAAGTGCACTTCCTTCCCCGTTGGGGAACCCGCTCACCCTCGTGGAGCGCATGAACCAAACCATCTGCCTGACGCAAAGCTGGAATCTGCTGAAGAGGAGCGGGCAAAGAGGGACCTGTCGTCCAAAGGCAAAGCCAACCCTGCAACTGCAAACGTGCCGCTTGTCTGAAAAACACCAACAGCGGGCTGCAGAGCCGGAGGGGGTGGCGCAACAGGCAGGAAGCTGCCCGGCTGTGCTTTCAAGGGGACCGGATCCCTTGAATCTGTCCAGGTCCCTTGAATCTGACCGGATCTGTCCAAGGAGCAAAACGGCCCTCCTGCAATTGTCACCCCAAGGAGATGACTTTTCCGCAGGCAGGCAGAACTGCAAAAGAACTGCCGCTCCTTTCGAGCGGGACTGCTGCGGAAACAGCCGACTCCTGCAACGCAAGTGCTTTGCGGCCTGAGAGCAAACGCAAAACGTTTGGAACTCTGGGTAGCTCAATCTAAAAGACGGTTAAAGCCCACAAGGGAGCCTCCATGGCGTTCGCACACCCCAAAATTCCCGGCAGTGCCGACTGCTCCTTTTGGTTTTCCAGAAGCGCGGTTCTTTTCTGTATTCAAAATTATGGCAATGGAGATTAGAAACCACATTAAGAACGGGAAATCCACAAACTTCTCGCCTGCCAGTCGGTGTTGGAAATGCGCCTTTTGTGCTGTAAAACTCGTACAGACTTTAAAAAACAAAGTACCCTCCCCCCCCCAAAAAAAAACCCCGTTAGGAACTGATCAGGTGGGAACAGGCAACGGTACGCAAATGGGACTGTCCAGCCGCGTGCTCTTGGGGTTCCTTGTCTCTCTGATGACCGGCGGGTCGCTCACGCACCCCGAGTCTCTTTCTTCCTTCAGAAAAAATAAACTAAAAAAAAAAAAAAAATTAAAATAAAATCACGAACAGGATTTTCAGCGGTGAGACAGACGAGGCCCCCGAGGCGTTGAGCTTCGTCTCCGGCCTCCGAAACGCACGTCGAGAGAGGCTTCCGAAACGTCTGCCGTGAAAAGCGTCTCTTGGGTTTACGCCGTTGAAAAGTGACAGCCCCTCCTTTTTTTTTTTGCTCCAGGCACTACTTAAAACCGAACGGGTCGCCTTTTACTACGGCGATGGCAGGTTGCGGTGGGAAAAGTCCTCGCCCTGGGGAGGCCCGGCCCCTTTCCTAGCGGTGTCCGGTGTACGCCTTGAACCAGGAGGTCACGGAGGCCGCTGCCGAGGAGATCATGCCGCCGGCGCTGCTGCTGGCAACCGGCTGGGAGGCCTGGGTGCTCTGGCTCTGCAGCATCTCCACGGGCTGGGAGGGGATGTCGCAGAAGCGGGGGCTGGGCAGGTTCTCCCAGTCCGTCCCCAGGTCCGTCTCCTCGTCGCTGATGTGCTCGTCACCGCTCTCGTCCGTCTCACCGGCCCCGCTGGGGTCCACGAACTCCATGGAGTCCTCCAGGTCGGCACTGATCTCGAAGGGCCCGGACCTGGGAGCAGAAAGGGGGGATTCGATCAGACACCTTCCTGGCCAAAACCAGTGGGAATGCGAGCCTGTTGGCAACAGGAAGGGCTTTCCGGTCACAGCTGACTTTCTCCCAATACCAGAATTCTTGGCTGGGGCTCTTTAGCTAAAGGTTAAAGCACTTGGGGCCCCCCTTTAGCTAAAGGTTAAAGTGCTTGGGGCTCTTCAGCTAAAGGTTAAAGTGCTTGGGGCCCTTTAGCTAAAGGTTAAAGTGCTTGGGGCTCTTCAGCTAAAGGTTAAAGTGCTTGGGGCCCTTTAGCTAAAGGTTAAAGTGCTTGGGGCCCTTTAGCTAAAGGTTAAAGTGCTTGGGGCTCTTCAGCTAAAGGTTAAAATGCTTGGGGCTCTTCAGCTAAAGGTTAAAATGCTTGGGGCTCTTCAGCTAAAGGTTAAAGTGCTTGGGGCTCTTCAGCTAAAGGTTAAAATGCTTGGGGCTCTTCAGCTAAAGGTTAAAGTGCTTGGGGCCCTTTAGCTAAAGGTTAAAGTGCTTGGGGCTCTTCAGCTAAAGGTTAAAATGCTTGGGGCTCTTCAGCTAAAGGTTAAAATGCTTGGGGCTCTTCAACTAAAGGTTAAAGTGCTTGGGGCCCTTTAGCTAAAGGTTAAAGTGCTTGGGGCTCTTCAGCTAAAGGTTAAAATGCTTGGGGCCCTTTAGCTAAAGGTTAAAGTGCTTGGGGCCCTTTAGCTAAAGGTTAAAGTGCTTGGGGCCCTTTAGCTAAAGGTTAAAATGCTTGGGGCCCTTTAGCTAAAGGTTAAAGTGCTTGGGGCCCTTTAGCTAAAGGTTAAAGTGCTTGGGGCCCTTTAGCTAAAGGTTAAAGTGCTTGGGGCCCTTTAGCTAAAGGTTAAAGTGCTTGGGGCCCTTTAGCTAAAGGTTAAAATGCTTGGGGCTCTTCAGCTAAAGGTTAAAGTGCTTGAGGCCCTTTAGCTAAAGGTTAAAGTGCTTGGGGCCCTTTAGCTAAAGGTTAAAGTGCTTGGGGCCCTTTAGCTAAAGGTTAAAGTGCTTGGGGCCCTTTAGCTAAAGGTTAAAGTGCTTGGGGCCCTTTAGCTAAAGGTTAAAGTGCTTGGGGCCCTTTAGCTAAAGGTTAAAGTGCTTGGGGCCCTTTAGCTAAAGGTTAAAGTGCTTGGGGCCCTTTAGCTAAAGGTTAAAGTGCTTGGGGCCCTTTAGCTAAAGGTTAAAGTGCTTGGGGCCCTTTAGCTAAAGGTTAAAGTGCTTGGGGCTCTTCAGCTAAAGGTTAAAGTGCTTGGGGCCCTTTAGCTAAAGGTTAAAATGCTTGGGGCTCTTCAGCTAAAGGTTAAAGTGCTTGGGGCCCTTTAGCTAAAGGTTAAAGTGCTTGGGGCCCTTTAGCTAAAGGTTAAAGTGCTTGGGGCCCTTTAGCTAAAGGTTAAAGTGCTTGGGGCCCTTTAGCTAAAGGTTAAAGTGCTTGGGGCTCTTCAGCTAAAGGTTAAAATGCTTGGGGCCCTTTAGCTAAAGGTTAAAGTGCTTGGGGCCCTTTAGCTAAAGGTTAAAGTGCTTGGGGCTCTTCAGCTAAAGGTTAAAATGCTTGGGGCCCTTTAGCTAAAGGTTAAAGTGCTTGGGGCTCTTCAGCTAAAGGTTAAAGTGCTTGGGGCCCTTTAGCTAAAGGTTAAAGTGCTTGGGGCCCTTTAGCTAAAGGTTAAAGTGCTTGGGGCCCTTTAGCTAAAGGTTAAAGTGCTTGGGGCCCTTTAGCTAAAGGTTAAAATGCTTGGGGCTCTTCAGCTAAAGGTTAAAGTGCTTGAGGCCCTTTAGCTAAAGGTTAAAGTGCTTGGGGCCCTTTAGCTAAAGGTTAAAGTGCTTGGGGCCCTTTAGCTAAAGGTTAAAGTGCTTGGGGCCCTTTAGCTAAAGGTTAAAGTGCTTGGGGCCCTTTAGCTAAAGGTTAAAGTGCTTGGGGCCCTTTAGCTAAAGGTTAAAGTGCTTGGGGCCCTTTAGCTAAAGGTTAAAGTGCTTGGGGCCCTTTAGCTAAAGGTTAAAGTGCTTGGGGCCCTTTAGCTAAAGGTTAAAGTGCTTGGGGCCCTTTAGCTAAAGGTTAAAGTGCTTGGGGCTCTTCAGCTAAAGGTTAAAGTGCTTGGGGCCCTTCAGCTAAAGGTTAAAATGCTTGGGGCTCTTCAGCTAAAGGTTAAAGTGCTTGGGGCCCTTTAGCTAAAGGTTAAAGTGCTTGGGGCCCTTTAGCTAAAGGTTAAAGTGCTTGGGGCCCTTTAGCTAAAGGTTAAAGTGCTTGGGGCCCTTTAGCTAAAGGTTAAAGTGCTTGGGGCCCTTTAGCTAAAGGTTAAAGTGCTTGGGGCCCTTTAGCTAAAGGTTAAAGTGCTTGGGGCCCTTTAGCTAAAGGTTAAAGTGCTTGGGGCCCTTTAGCTAAAGGTTAAAGTGCTTGGGGCTCTTCAGCTAAAGGTTAAAATGCTTGGGGCTCTTCAGCTAAAGGTTAAAATGCTTGGGGCTCTTCAGCTAAAGCTTAAAGTGCTTGGGGCCCTTTAGCTAAAGGTTAAAGTGCTTGGGGCTCTTCAGCTAAAGGTTAAAATGCTTGGGGCCCTTTAGCTAAAGGTTAAAGTGCTTGGGGCTCTTCAGCTAAAGGTTAAAGTGCTTGGGGCCCTTTAGCTAAAGGTTAAAGTGCTTGGGGCCCTTTAGCTAAAGGTTAAAGTGCTTGGGGCTCTTCAGCTAAAGGTTAAAGTGCTTGGGGCCCTTTAGCTAAAGATTAAAGTGCTTGGGGCCCTTTAGCTAAAGGTTAAAGTGCTTGGGGCTCTTCAGCTAAAGGTTAAAGTGCTTGGGGCCCTTTAGCTAAAGGTTAAAATGCTTGGGGCCCTTTAGCTAAAGGTTAAAATGCTTGGGGCTCTTCAGCTAAAGGTTAAAGTGCTTGGGGCCCTTTAGCTAAAGGTTAAAGTGCTTGAGGCCCTTTAGCTAAAGGTTAAAGTGCTTGGGGCCCTTTAGCTAAAGGTTAAAATGCTTGGGGCCCTTTAGCTAAAGGTTAAAGTGCTTGGGGCCCTTTAGCTAAAGATTAAAGTGCTTGGGGCCCTTTAGCTAAAGGTTAAAGTGCTTGGGGCCCTTTAGCTAAAGGTTAAAGTGCTTGGAGCTCTTTAGCTAAAGGTTAAAGTGCTTGGGGCCCTTTAGCTAAAGGTTAAAGTGCTTGGGGCCCTTTAGCTAAAGGTTAAAGTGCTTGAGGCCCTTTAGCTAAAGGTTAAAGTGCTTGGGGCTCTTCAGCTAAAGGTTAAAGTGCTTGGGGCTCTTCAGCTAAAGGTTAAAGTGCTTGGGGCCCTTTAGCTAAAGGTTAAAGTGCTTGGGGCCCTTTAGCTAAAGGTTAAAGTGCTTGGGGCCCTTTAGCTAAAGGTTAAAGTGCTTGGGGATCTTCAGCTAAAGGTTAAAATGCTTGGGGCCCTTTAGCTAAAGGTTAAAGTGCTTGGAGCTCTTCAGCTAAAGGTTAAAGTGCTTGGGGCTCTTCAGCTAAAGGTTAAAGCCCTTGGGGCTCTCTAGCTTGGAGAGATGTCAACTGAGGGGTGACATGAGAGAGGTTTAGAAGAGTATGCATGGGAAAGAGAAGATAGAGAAAGAAATCCTTTTCTCCCTTTCTCACAACAGAAGAACTCATGGGCGCTCCATGAAATTGCTGAGCAGTCGGGTTAGGATGGAGAAAAGGAAGTCCTTCTTCACCCAGAGGGTGATTAACATGTGGAATTCACTGCCACAGGAGGTGGTGGCGGCTACAAGCATGGATGGCGTCAAGAGGGGATTGGAGCAGAGGTTCATCAGTGGCTATTAGCCACAAGGTCTAGACTGGGGTGGCCAAACTGTGGCTCGGGATCCACATGTGGCTCTTTCACACATATTGTGTGGCTCTCGAAGCCCCCACCACAGTTTGAAGAAGGCATTTGTCTCTTTAAATTACTAATCTAAGCCAACCCAGATGACTTGGAGAATGCATTTAAAGTTAAAGTTGCTTTCTTTCCACCTCTCCCCCTCACCACATCTTCCTTCTTTCCCTCCTGGCTCTCAAACATCTGATGTTTATTCTATATGGCTCTTATGTTAAGCAAGTTTGGCCACCCCTGGTCTAGACGGAACTCTCTGTCTGGGGCAGTGATGCTCTGTATTCTTGTTGCTTTGGGTGGAGGCAACAGTGGGAGCGCTTCTAGTGTCCTGGCCCCAGTGATGACCCCTGGGTTTTAGCCACTGTGTGATACAGAGTGTTGGACTGGATGGGCCATTGGCCTGATCCAACATGGCTCCTCTTATGTTCTTATGTGCAACACAGAGTGTTGGACTGGATGGGCCATTGGCCTGATCCAGCATGGCTTCTCTTATGTTCTTATGTGACACAGAGTGTTGGACCGGATGGCCCATTGGCCTGATCCAACATGGCTTCTCTTATGTTCTTATGTGACACAGAGTGATGGACTGGAGGGGCCACTGGCCTGATCCAACATGGCTTCTCTTATGTTCTTATGTGACACAGAGTGTTGGACCGGATGGCCCATTGGCCTGATCCAACATGGCTTCTCTTATGTTCTTAAGTGACACAGAGTGTTGGACTGGATGGCCCATTGGCCTGATCCAACATGGCTTCTCTTATGTTCTTATGTGACACAGAGTGATGGACTGGATGGGCCATTGGCCTGATCCAACATGGCTTCTCTTGTGTTCTTATGTGACACAGAGTGTTGGACTGGAGGGGCCATTGGCCTGATCCAACATGGCTTCTCTTATGTGACACAGAGTGTTGGACAGGATGGGCCATTGGCCTGATCCAACATGGCTTCTCTTGTGTTCTTATGTGACACAGAGTGTTGGACTGGATGGGCCATTGGCCTGATCCAGCATGGCTTCTCTTATGTTCTTATGACTTATGAGGACCCTGTAGGAGAGATGTTCAGAGGTGGTTTGCCATTGCCTGCTTCAGTGTGTGTGTGTGTGTGTGTGTGTGTGTGACCCTGGAATTCTTTGGTGGTCTCCTATCCAAGGACTAACCAAGGCCAACCCTGCTTAGTATTCAAGCTCTGATGAGATCGGTCTGTCCTGGGCCATCCTGACACAAGGATGGTCCGGCACAAATTAGCAAACCTGAGGGCTCTAGTTGAAAAATCTTGTAAGTGACTATTACCACTGGCCTATACAGAGGGAGGGCACATTTTGGATCTACTGAGTCCAAAAATGGAAATGACCCTGCTTAGTAACCGTGGACTTCCTTGGTGGTCTCCCATCCAAATACCAATTAAGGACAGACCTGCTTTGCTTCTGAGATGTGATGAGATGGAGCTAGCTTGGGCCATCTGGGTCAAGGCAAGAGACATTCAGAGGTGGTTTTGCCATGGCCTGCCTCTGCGTAGCAACCCTCGACTTCCTTGGTGGTCTCCCATACAATTACCAACCAGGGTCAACTGGGACTGACCCTGCTTAGCTTCTTAAGATATGATGAGATGGAGCTAGCTTGGGCCATCTGGGTCAAGGCAAGAGATGTTCAGAGCTGGTTTGTCATTTGCCTGCCTCTGCGTAGCAACCCTGAACTTCCATAGAGGCAACCTGCCCAAGTGCTAACCAGGGCCGAGCCTGCTTAGCTTCTGAGACCTGACAAGATCAAGCTGGCTTGGGCCATCCAGGTCAGGGCAAGAGATGAAAAGAAGTAATTTGCCACTGCCTGCCTCTGCGCAGCAACCCTGGACTTCCTTGGTGAATATAAGAGAAGCCATGTTGGATCAGGCCAATGGCCCATCCAGTCCAACACTCTTGTGTCACACATAAGAGAAGCCATGTTGGATCAGGCCAATGGCCCATTCAGTCCAGCACTCTGTGTCACACATAAGAACATAAGAGAAGCCATGTTGGATCAGGCCAATGGCCCATTCAGTCCAACACTCTGTATCACATAAGAACATAAGAGAAGCCATGCTGGATCAGGCCAATGGCCCATCCAGTCCGACACTCTGTGTCACACATAAGAACATAAGAGAAGCCATGCTGGATCAGGCCAATGGCCCATCTAGTCCAACACTCTGTGTCACACATAAGAACATAAGAGAAGCCATGTTGGATCAGGCCAATGGCCCATTCAGTCCAACACTCTGTGTCACACATAAGAACATAAGAGAAGCCATGCTGGATCAGGCCAATGGCCCATCCAGTCCGACACTCTGTGTCACACATAAGAACATAAGAGAAGCCATGCAGGATCAGGCCAAGGGCCCATCTAGTCCAACACTCTGTGTCACATAAGAACATAAGAGAAGCCATGCTGGATCAGGCCAAGGGCCCATCTAGTCCAACACTCTGTGTCACACATAAGAACATAAGAGAAGCCGTGTTGGATCAGGCCAATGGCCCATTCAGTCCAACACTCTGTGTCACACAGTGGCCAAAAAACCAGGTGCCATCAGGAGGTCCACCAGTGGGGCCAGGACACTAGAAGCTCTCCCACTGTCGCCCCTCCCAACCACCAAGAAAACAGAGCATCACTGCCCCAGACATAAGAACATAAGAGGAGCCATGTTGGATCAGGCCAGTGGCCCCACTAGTCCAACACTCTGTGTCATGCAGTGGCCAAAAAACCCCCAGGTGCCATCAGGAGGTCCATCAGTGGGGCCAGGACACTAGAAGCCCTCCCACTGTCGCCCCTCCCAAGCACCAAGAATACAGAGCATCACTTGCCCCAGACACAAGAACAGAAGAGAAGCCACGGATGGAACTCTAGTGGATGGTGGCCTCCCATCCAAATAGTAACCAGGGGCAACTCTGCTTAGCTTCTGAGAGCTGAGAGACTGGGCACGGGCCTGCCAGGAGAGGAGAGGAGAGAAACGAGCCCCGTGAGAGGAAACGGCAGCAGAGCGGGTTCTGTGCAGGAGACCAGAGAGAAGGCCGAGGAGAGCCACTCTCACCTTCCCAAGTTCTCCGTCTCGGGGCTGACCAGGTACATCAGGTTCCTGAGCGTGTGCAGAGGGTGCAGCAGGTCCAGGTTGACATGCTGCAACGGCAAGAGGAAGAACGAAAGAGTTAAACTTACACATGCATCTAAGGTTGCCAATCCCCAGGTGGGGGCAGAGGATCCCCTGGTTTGGAGGCCCTTCCCCCGCTCCAGGGTCATAAGATAGCAAGAGGGGGGGGGATGTCTGCTGGGCACTCCATTATTCCTTTTGGAGACCGATTTCCATTGGGTACAATGGAGAATTGACCTGCAAGTATACGAGGCTCTGGGGAAACTGCTTTTTGAGGTAGAGGCACCAGATTTTCGGCATAGCATCCGGTGCCTCTCCCAAAAACACCCTCCAAGTTTCAAAAGGATTGGACCAGGAGCTCTAATTCTATGAGCCCTAAAAGAAGGTGCCCCTATCCGTCATTATTTCCAGTGGAGGGGAGGCATTTAGGAGGTGTTCGGTCCCTTTAAATGTGATGGTCAGCACTCCCTTTGGAGGACCATTATGCTTGTCACACCCTTGCTCCTGGCTCCACCCCCAAAATCTCCTGGCTCCACCCCCAAAGTCTCCTGGCTCTACCCCCAAAGTCCCCAGGTATTTCTTGAACTGGACTAGGCAACCCTAATGTGCACGTATCCAAAGCCCCTTGAGAAGGAACCCCCTCGCCTCCCCACGGAGCAACGGACGGACGGCCTACCTGAGAAAAGCAAAGGTAAAGGATGTTGGCGTTCAGCTTCTTCACCGCCCACGTGAACTTCCGCCTGCTGAGATTCTCCCCACAGAACTCGCTGCAAGACAGATTGAGAGGCGGGGGCTGAGGAGGGAGGGAGGAAGGACTGGATCTTGAAGCCAATGGAGCTCCTTTTTCACAAAACTCCACCTCGGCGACACGACAGGACGAGATCGGGTGATCTCAAGATGGTCACACTGATGATGGAATCAGTCTCTGATTCCAGCGCCGGCGCTTTTGAGCTCCAGCATTTCCAGGGGAGGGTGACTCAAGGCTAGACTACTGTAATGCACTCTACGCGGCTCTGCCCTTGAAGGAAGCTTGGAAACTGCAGCTAATGCAGGACGCTACAGCTCGGCTCCTGTTTGCGGCTAGGCACATTATGCTTCTTACATCCGTTCTCCAGACCCTTTGCTGATGAGCTATCAGCACTGACCTTCCAGCTTTGGTTCGCTGTTTCTTTGAGAAAGCATGCTGACCTCTGCTTGGTCATACAAAGGGGGAAAGGAAGAATAAGAAGACGACTGCAGATTTATACCCTGCCCATCTCTCTGAATCAGAGACTCAGGAGCGGCTTACAATCTCCTATATCTTCTGCTGCAATGGCCTTGGGTTAGCCATAGCTCTGGCAGAGGTTGTCCTTGAAAGGGCAGCTGCTGGGAGAGCCCTTTCAGCCCCACCCACCTCACAGGGTGTCTGTTGTGGGGGAGGAAGGGAAAGGAGATTGTAGGCCGCTCTGAGACTCTGTCCTTGGAAGGGCAGCTGCTGTGAGAGCCCTCTCAGCCCCACCCACCTCACAGGGTGTCGGTTGTGGGGGAGAAGATATAGGAGATTGTGAGCCATTCTGTCTCTGATTCAGAGAGAAGGGCGGGGTATAAATCTGCAGTCTTCTTATCTGGAAGAACGGATTTGATTCCCCACTCCTCCATTCGCACCTGCTGGAATGGCCTTGGGTCAGCCATAGCTCTGGCAGAGGTTGTCCTTGAAAGGGCAGGTACTGTGAGAGCCCTCTCAGCCCCACCCACCTCACAGGGTGTCTGTTGTGGGGGGAGAAGATATAGGAGATTGTGAGCCACTCAGTCTCTGATTCAGAGAGAAGGGCGGGATATAAATCTGCAGTCGTCTTCTTCTTCATTGTTCGGCTTTTGGGATCCACAAGCTAGGACCACACCAAAAGTTGGAACATGAGAAGCCATGTTGGATCAGGCCAATGGTCCACCCAGTCCAACGCTCTGTGGCCAAAACCCGTGGGCGACAGGAAGAAGAATTCCAGATTTATACCCCGCACTTCTCTCTGAATCAGAGACTCAGAGCGGCTCACAATCTCCTTTTCCCTTCCTCCCCCACAACAGACACCCTGTGAGGTGGATGGGGCTGAGAGAGCTCTCACAGAAGCTGACCTTTCAAGGTCAACCTCTGCAACAGCTATGGCTGACCCAAGGCCATTCCAGCAGTTGCAAAGAGAAGGAGTGGGGAATCAAACCTGGTTCTCCCAGATAAGAATCCATGCACTTAACCACTACACCAAACTGGCTCTCTGGCTGGGACGCGTCCCGGGATCCTCCAGCGCCAGCTCTGGGGCCATTTTTCCTGCTGCATCCATTAGAAGAAGCAGAGTTGCAGATTTATACCCTGCCCTTCTCTCTGAATCAGAGTCTCAGAGGCTCACAATCCCCTTTCCCTTCCTCCCCCACAACAGACACCCTGTGAGGTGGGTGGGGCTGGAGAGGGCTCTCCCAGCAGCTGCCCTTCCAAGGACAGAGTCTCAGAGCGGCCTACAATCCCCTTTCCCTTCCTCCCCCACAACAGACACCCGGTGAGGTGGGTGGGGCTGAGAGAGCTCTCCCAGCAGCTGACCTTTCAAGGACAACCTCTGCCAGAACTGTGGCTGACCCAAAGCCATTCCAGCACTTCAAGTGGAGGAAGGGGGAATCAGACCCAGTTCTCGCAGATTAAGAATCCGCGCACTTCGCCATTACACCAAATTGGCTCTGAGGAAGCTGCACGCAGCCGTCTTTCCATACTCCGCGTCTGTGTACCGAACCATCCGCAGCCAGGCTGGCTTTTCCCCTGGGGTGGCCCTAGCCCGCTTACCTGTTGTACAGCTTCTTGGGAAGGTTGACGTCGAGGATGTGGGAGAGGATGTTGACGAGCTGAGTCGCATAGCACAAGGCGCGCTGATGGTGTGAGCCGGGTTGTTGTGCTCCATGTCTGAAATGGCAAGAAGAGGACCAGAGAACTCAAAAAAAAAAGGGGGGGGAGTGTGGAAAGAGCAAACGACCGTAAGCTCCCTCTAAGGGTTAAAAAAAAAAAACAGATAAAGGAAAGGTCCCCTGTGCAAGCACCAGTCGTTTCCCACTCTGGGGTGATGCTGCTTTCACAACGTTTTCACGGCAGATTTTTGACGGGGTGTTTTGCCATTGCCTTCCCCAGTCATCTACACTTCCGCACCCCCAGCAAGCTGGGGACTCATTTGACTGACCTCGGAAGGATGGAAGGCTGAGTCAACCTGGAGCCGGCTACCTGAACCAGCTTCCGCTGGATTGAACTCAGGTCGTGAGCAGAGGGCTCTGACTGCAGTACTGCAGCTTTACCGCTCTGTGCCATGGGGTTCTTTTACGAGTAAATTAAAAAGGCAAAGGTAGTCCCCTGTGCAAGCAACCAGTCGTTTTCAACTCTGGGGTGACGTGCTTTCACAATGTTTTCACGGCAGGACTTTTTACGGGGTGGTTTGCCATCGCCTTCCCCAGGCATCTCCACTTTCCCCCCAGCAAGCTGGGGACTCCTTTGACCCACCTCGGAAGGGATGAAGGCTGAATCGACCTCGAGCCGGCTACCTGAAACCGGCTTCCACTGGGATCCGAACTCAGGTCGTGAGCAGAGGGCTACCAAATGCAGTAACTGCAGCTTTCCCACCCTGCGCCACGGGGCTCTTCCCTAAGGCTAGAGCCGATTAAAGACAGCACTTCCTGACCCAAAGAGTCACGAGCGCGTGGAATTCACAGCTGCAGGAAGCGGTGGCAGTGACAAGCGAGGACAGTTTTGAGAGGGGATTGGATCAACATCTGGAGCAGAGGTCCATGAGTGGTTGTTAGCCGCCAAGTGTAGATGAACTCTCTGTCTGGGGCAGTGATGCTCTCTATTCCCGGTGCTGGAGAGGGAGGGGCAACGGGGGGCGAGCTTCTAGAGTTCTGGCCCTGCTGGTGGACCTCCTGATGGCACCTGGGCTTTGTTTCAGTTTCAGTTTATTTCAATTTATATCCCGCCCCTTCCACCGAAGTGGCTCAGGGCGGCTCACAACATACAAGATCTAACATAAATTTTAGATTTAAAATACATCAAGTTACAGCAGTTAAAACAGTAAAATAATAAAACGTATAAAACAAGCGATCGATCAGAATAACTACACTACAACCTTCTACAGAGTTTCCAATGCCAGTTAGTTATAGGCCAGCCGCAAGAGGGCTGTCTTACAGGCCTGCGAACTGGCCAAGGTCCCGCAGGGCCCTCACCTCTTCGGCAGCTGGTTCCACCAGTAAGGAGCCATTACAGAAAAGGGCCCTGTTCCTGGTGGATTTTCAGACGGGCCTCCTTTTGGCCAGTGGGTGACACAGTGGACTGGACGGTCCAACTCACACGGGCTTCTCTTACATTCTTATGTCTGGGGCAGTGATGCTTTGTATTCTTGGTGCTTGGAAGGGCAACAGGCGGAGGGCGTCTGAGGTTCTGGTCCTCATTGGTGGACCTCCTGAGGGGCCCCTGGGTTTTGGCCACTGTGTGACCCAGAGTGTTGGGGACTGGGATGGGCCACTGGCCTGATCCACTGCCTGGCTTCTTTTACATTCTTATAAAAGAATTGGAGAGCAGTTTGGTGTAGTGGGTAAGTGTGTAGACTCTTATCTGGGAGAACCAGGTTCAATTCCCCACAGAATTGGTTTGCCATTGCCTACCTCTGCATAGCAACCCAGGACTTCCTCGGGGTCTCCCATCCAAATACCAACCAGGGACAGACCTGCTCAGCTTCTAAGATGTGATGAGATGGAGGCTAGCTTGGACCGTCCAGGTCAAGGCAAGAGATTTCAGAGGTGGTTTTGCCATTGCCTGCCTCTGCGTAGCAACCCTGGACTTCCATGGTGATCTCCCATCCGAGTACCCAACAAGGCTGACCCTGCTTAGCTTCTGAGATCTGAAGAGACTGGGATAACCAGCTCTGAGCAAAAAGGTGTTGGGAAGCACCATCAAGCCCCAGCCGACTTACGGTGACCCCGTGGGGCTTTCAACACAAGAGACAAACGGAGGTGCTTTGCCTCTCCATAGCAACCTGAAATTTCCCTGGAAGGTCTCCCTATCCAAGCCCTGACCAGAGCTGACCTTGTTTCGCTTTGGAGATCAAGAGAAGATCGGGATGGCCTGTTCTTAACCCCTGAAGCAGCTTTATACTGACTCAGACCCTGGGTCCATCAGTACTGTCCACTCAGACGGACGGTGCTCTCCAGGGTTCCCAGCTGAGGTCTTTCCCATCATCTCCTGCCCGGTCCTTTTAACCGGAGACGGCAGGGACTGAACCTGGGATCTCCTGCATGCCAAGCAGACGTTCTGCCACTGAGCTACAGCCCCACTTCATGACTCTTCATGGTCTCAGGCTGAGGTCTTTCCCATCACCTCCCGCCTGGTCCTTTTCAACTGGAGATGCCGGGGATTGAACCTGGGACCTTCTGCATGCCAAGCAGAGGCTCTACCACTGAGCCACCGCTCCTGTCTGTGTGCAGCATATTTTTGCAATGGTGATCCATGCTACGGTCACCTCGAGACTGGACTACTGCAACGCCCTCTACATGGGGCTGTCCTTGTGCCGAACTCGGCGGCTGCAGCTGGTGCAGAATGCAGCGGCTAGGCTGTTGCTGGGGCTCCCAAGGTGGGAGCACATACAGCCGGGGCTACGTGGACTGCACTGGCTGCCAGTGGCATACCGAGTTCGCTACAAAGTGCTGGTCATCACCTTTAAAGCCCTATATGGCCGAGGACCTACCTACCTGAGGGACCGTCTCTCCCCATATGAGCCCCAGAGAGCGCTGAGGTCAGCTGGAAAAAACCAGCTGAATGTCCCTGGGCCAAGGGAGGCCAGATTGAAGGCCACCCGGGATCGGGCCTTCTCTGTCGCAGCTCCACTGCTGTGGAATCAACTCCCTGAGGAGGTGCGGGCCCTACGATGCTTAGATCAATTCCGTAGGGCCTGTAAGACCCACCTTTTCAAGATGGCCTTCAACTAGTGACAAAGCTAGGAAATGCTGCTGGAAATGCTTTTAGTCACTGAATTCCACTGAAGACCCAATGTTTATAACGCCACATTGTTAAATGTTAATTTTAATAATCTATAATTTTGTTTTAACCATGTTTTTATAAGTATAACCGATGTACAGTGCATTTTATGTTGTGAGCCGCCCTGAGCCTGCTTCGGCGGGGAGGGCGGGATAGAAATAAAAAATTATTATTATTATTATTATTATTATTATTATTAGAGCTAGGAATTTGCTATTAAACTATTGGGGGGGGTGGAAACTCTGAGCCATGCATTCCAGTCCCTTCCCCTTCCTTGCAAAAGCCAATGATTCGTGAAAGGCCAGCTCACGAACAGACTTTGATCTCACAAGCAGCGCTCGGCTGTCTGAGCGCTGCCTTTGGGCGTTTTTACCTGGCCCTTGCGTGGTCTTCTTCTCTTCCACCCAGCTGTAGTAAGCGGAGTAGTCGCCGTTGCTGGGTAGGGTGATCCAAGGCCCCGTGATGCTGATGCTGGTGTCGCCGTTGTGATCGTCGCAGACCCAACGCCCGGACAGGTATGTCGTCCTCCGGGCTTCCGCGAGCTTGCTGACGGTGCTCGAGGTCATGGCACTGTCGCTCTCGGAGGAGACGTCCGCTGGGTCCCTGCGGGAGAGGCAAGAGGCTCTTGAGAAAAGGGAGGCGTGGCTTGGAAAGGGAGGCCTGGGCCGAAGAGAGCATCTGGGCTGCACAAGGAGTGCCGAGGCCAGCAAGAGATTCAAGAGTCATCCAAGGCTAGAAGAACATAAGAGAAGCCATGTTGGATCAGGCCAGTGGCCCCTCCAGTCCAACACTTCGTGTCACATAAGAACATAAGAGAAGCCATGTTGGATCAGGCCAATGGCCCATCCAGTCCAACACTCTGTGTCACATAAGAACATAAGAGAAGCCATGTTGGATCAGGCCAGTGGCCCATCCAGTCCAACACTCTGTGTCACATAAGAACATAAGAGAAGCCATGTTGGATCAGGCCAATGGCCCATCCAGTCCAACACTCTGTGTCACATAAGAACATAAGAGAAGCCATGTTGGATCAGGCCAGTGGCCCACCCAGTCCAACACTCTGTGTCACATAAGAACATAAGAGAAGCCATGTTGGATCAGGCCAATGGCCCACCCAGTCCAACACTCTGTGTCACATAAGAACATAAGAGAAGCCATGTTGGATCAGGCCAATGGCCCACCCAGTCCAACACTCTGTGTCACATAAGAACATAAGAGAAGCCTTGTTGGATCAGGCCAGTGGCCCATCCAGTCCAACACTCTGTGTCACATAAGAACATAAGAGAAGCCATGTTGGATCAGGCCAATGGCCCATCCAGTCCAACACTCTGTGTCAATTAAGAACATAACAGAAGCCATGTTGGATCAGGCCAATGGCCCACCCAGTCCAACACTCTGTGTCACATAAGAACATAAGAGAAGCCTTGTTGGATCAGGCCAGTGGCCCATCCAGTCCAACTTCTGTGTCACATAAGAACATAAGAGAAGCCATGTTAGATCAGGCCAATGCCCCATCCAGTCCAACACTCTGTGTCAATTAAGAACATAACAGAAGCCATGTTGGATCAGGCCAGTGGCCCCTCCAGTCCAACTTCTGTGTCACATAAGAACATAAGAGAAGCCATGTTGGATCAGGCCAATGGCCCATCCAGTCCAACACTCTGGGTCACATAAGAACATGAGAAGCCATGTTGGATCAGGCCAGTGGCCCATCCAGTCCAACACTCTGTGTCACACATAAGAACATAAGAGAAGTCATGCTGGATCAGGCCAATGCCCCATCCAGTCCAACACTCTGTGTCAATTAAGAACATAACAGAAGCCATGTTGGATCAGGCCAGTGGCCCCTCCAGTCCAACTTCTGTGTCACATAAGAACATAAGAGAAGCCATGTTGGATCAGGCCAATGGCCCATCCAGTCCAACACTCTGGGTCACATAAGAACATAAGAGAAGCCATGTTGGATCAGGCCAGTGGCCCATCCAGTCCAACACTCTGTGTCACACATAAGAACATAAGAGAAGTCATGTTGGATCAGGCCAATGCCCCATCCAGTCCAACACTCTGTGTCAATTAAGAACATAACAGAAGCCATGTTGGATCAGGCCAATGGCCCACCCAGTCCAACACTCTGTGTCACATAAGAACATAACAGAAGCCATGTTGGATCAGGCCAGTGGCCCCTCCAGTCCAACTTCTGTGTCACATAAGAACATAAGAGAAGCCATGTTAGATCAGGCCAATGCCCCATCCAGTCCAACACTCTGTGTCAATTAAGAACATAACAGAAGCCATGTTGGATCAGGCCAATGGCCCATCTGGTCCAACACTCTGTGTCACACAGTGGCCAAAAAAACCCAGGTGCCATCAGGAGGTCCACCAGTGGGGCCAGGACACTAGAAGCCCTCCCACTGCTGCCCCGCCCCCCCCAGCACCAAGAAGACAGAGCATTACTTGCTCCAGACACAGGAACATAAGAGGAATCCATGTTGGATCAGGCCAATGGCCCATCCAGTCCAACACTGTGTCACACAGTGGCCAAAAAACCCAAGTGCCATCGGGAGGTCCACCAGTTTGGTTAGAAGCCCTCCCACTGTGCCCCCGCCCCCCACCAAGCACCAAGAATACAGAGCATCACTGCCCCAGACAGAGAGTTCCAACAATATGGAATGCAGGAAGGGGAGGCACAGTGCCCCCCCTTCCCTCCAAGGCTCGCACCCGGACACCCCCTTGCTAGCCTCCATTTGTCAGGTATCTCCCTCAGGGCTTTTGACTCTCAAACTCTGAGACCCTGGAAATCTTGTTGGCTTCAAGGGGCTTCCTCTTCTGCTTTAAACTAACATGGCTCCCGACCTGAATCTACCCTCACAGGTAGAAGATCCAAGTGGGCAGCCGTGTTGGTCTGAAGCAGCTGGACAAGAACATCACTGGGAAAGGCATGTCCTTTTGTTTTACCTAGACTTTGCAGCAACAGCGATTAACAGATTTAGCCTGCTCTGCGGTCATCCCTCCTGAGTGAAGACAAAAATGTGTGAGCTGGAGGCTAAAAATCTGTGAGCTAGCTCATGCTAAACTCAGAGGGAAAGCTGGCGCAGTCCCTTTCAACGTGACGGCCAGAACTCCCTTTGGAGTTCAGTCACGCTTGTCACACCCTTGCTCCTGGCTCTACTGCCAACGTCTCCTGGCTCCACCCCAACGTCTCCTGGCTCCTCCCCAACGTCTCCTGGCTCCTCCCCAACATCTCCTGGCTCCTCCCCAACGTCTCCTGGCTCCACCGCCAATGTCTCCTGGCTCCACCGCCAATGTCTCCTGGCTCCACCCCCAACGTCTCCTGGCTTCACCCCAACGTCTCCTGGCTCCACCCCCAACGTCTCCTGGCTCCACCCCAACATCTCCTGGCTCCTCCCCAACGTCTTCTGGCTCCTCCCCAACGTCTCCTGGCTCCACCCCCAACGTCTCCTGGCTCCTCCCCAACGTCTCCTGGCTCCGCCCTCAAAGTCCCCAGATATTTTTTCGTTGGACTTGGCACCCCTACTTGGTGGGGAAAGTGTCGCGGCGCCCACAGGGGGAGAGTTAGGAAGGCACAGAAACTACCCACTGAATCTGGGTGTTTTTGCTTTTTTAAGGCAGAAGGCCAAGAATGGGAAACGAATTAGAATTCCAGAAAGTTACTGGGAAATTAAGCAAACAATGAAAGCACGGCGACACTCTGTGAACACGGTTCCCTCGAAGCTGCGGAGCCTTGTGAGCAAGAATTCTGCCTTGCGAGCTACTGGCATTCAAGTCGTGAGCCCCTGCATCCATCAGCGTGCTCTTGGGCCATCCTTCCTAAGACAAAAATGTGTGAGCCGGAGGCTAAAAAACGGAGCTAGTTCACGCTAACTCAGCTGAGAGGGACGCTGGACACAACCCAGCCCAAGTTGGTTGCGATCACGCAAGGCAAGACGTCTTGAGATTCCAGCCTTAGCGGGAAACATTCTGTGGGGGAGGGATGGTGGCTCAGCGGTAGAGCATCTGCTTGGGAAGCAGAAGGTCCCGGTTCAATCCCTGGCATCTCCAACTAAAAAGGGTCCAGGCAAGTAGGCATGAAAAACCTCCGCTTGAGACCCTGGAGAGCAGCGGAGGGATGGTGGCTCAGTGGTAGAGCATCTGCTTGGGAAGCAGAAGGTCCCGGTTGAATCCCCAGCATCTCCAACTAAAAAGGGTCCAGGCAAAAGGTGTGAAAAACCTCAGCTGGAGACACTGGAGAGCAGCGGAGGGACGGTGGCTCAGTGGTAGAGCATCTGCTTGGGAAGCAGAAGGTCCCAGGTTCAATCCCCGGCATCTCCAACTAAAAAGGGTCCAGGCAAAAGGTGTGAAAAACCTCAGCTGGAGACCCTGGAGAGCAGGGCAGGGACGGTGGCTCAGTGGTAGAGCATCTGCTTGGGAAGCAGAAGGTCCCAGGTTCAATCCCCGGCATCTCCAACTAAAAAGGGTCCAGGCAAAAGGTGTGAAAAACCTCAGCTGGAGACCCTGGAGAGCAGGGCAGGGACGGTGGCTCAGTGGTAGAGCATCTGCTTGGGAAGCAGAAGGTCCCAGGTTCAATCCCCGGCATCTCCAACTCAAAAGGGTCCAGGCAAGTAGGCGTGAAAGACCTCAGCTTGAGACCCTTGAGAGCCGCTGCCAGTCTGAGAAGACAAGACTGACTTTGATGGACCAAAGGTATGATTCAGTATAAGGCAGCTCTATATGTTCATGTTCATATGTCTGAGAGAAGGGCTACTATCGGACCAAACGGCCAACCGAGTGGAGACAGGGTTCCTGCGTGGAGCTAACCGAGGGCCCCGGTATCGGGAAAGGGCAACCTGGATGACTTGAGCTGGGCCGTAAAGGTTTGAGATGCGGGTCCTCAGCTCACTGGCGACCTGGGATGATCAAACTATAGGCACACAGTAAAACCACTAGGAAAACCCCAAGCAAACGTGCAAAGACAGTCAAGACCACAATATACATGATTCCATTTTCATCTCATTATTAAGAAAAATTTCGAAACCTATATTCATGAGACATTCCATATGAAAGCAGCTGCTCTGAGACTCCTTAGGGTAGAGAAAAGTGGGATATAAAAGAGAAGACGACAGCAGATTTATACCCCGCCCTTCTCTCTGAATCACGGTCTCAGAGCGACTCACAATTTCTATCTCCTCCCCCCACAACAGGCACCCTGTGAGGTGGGTGGGGCTGAGAGGGCTCTCCCAGCAGCTGCCCTTTCAGGGACAACCTCTGCCAGAGCTGTGGCTGACCCAAGGCCCTTCCAGCAGCTGCAAGTGGAGGAGGGGGGAATCAAACCCAAACTGGCTTTCTCCAAAAACCAACACCAAAAACCAACTCTTCCTCTTCTAATGTGGATTCCCCACTCCTCTTCCACCTGAAGCCTGCTGGGTGATCTTGTGCCAGTTTCGCAAATCTCTCTCAGCTCCACCTGCCTCACATTTGTGGGGAGAGGAAGAACAGGGAATTGTAAGCCACTTTGAGTCTCCTTCTGATACAGAAGGAAAAGGAAAGGTCCGCTGTGCAAGCACCAGTCGTTTCCGACTCTGGGGTGACGTTGCTTTCACTACATTTTCACGGCAGACTTTTTATGGGGTGGTTTGCCACTGCCTTCCCCAGTCATTTACACTTTCCCCCCAGCAAGCTGGGTACATATGAACATATGAAGCTGCCTTCTACTGAATCAGACCCTCGGTCCATCAAAGTCAGTATTGTCTTCTCAGGCTGGCAGCGGCTCTCCAGGGCCTCAAGCTGAGGTTTTTCACATCTATTTGCCTGGACCCTTTTTTGGAGATGCCAGGGATTGAACCTGGGACCTTCTGCTTCGAAAGCAGATGCTCTACCACTGAGCCACCGTCCCTCCCCTGACCAGCGGTGGCTCTCCAGGGCCTCAAGCTGAGGTTTTTCACATCTATTTGCCTGGACCCTTTTTTGGAGATGCCAGGGATTGAACCCGGGACCTTCTGCTTCCCAAGCAGATGCTCTACCACTGAGCCACCATTTTACCGACCTCGGAAGGATGGAAGGCTGAGTCAACCTCAAGCCGGCTATCTGAAATCCCAGCTTCTGACGGGGATCGAACTCAGAACATAAGAGAAGCCATGTTGGATCAGGCCAATGGCCCATCCAGTCCAACCCTCTGTGTCACACATAAGAACAGAAGAAAAGCCATGTTGGATCAGGCCAATGGCCCATCCAGTCCAACACTGTGTCACATAGTGGCCAAAAATACACACACACACACATACATATATATACACATATATATACTCACTGTGGCTAACAGCCACTGATGGACCTCTGCTCCATATTTTTATCCAAACCCCAATTGAAGCTGTCTATGCTTGTAGCCGCCGCCACCTCCTATGGCAGTGAATTCCACATGTTAATCACCCTTTTGGTGAAGAAGTAGTTCCTTTTATCCGTTTTAACCTGTCTGCTCAGCAATCTCATCGAATGCCCACGAGTTCTTGTATTGTGAGAAAGGGAGAAAAGGACTTCTTTCTCTACCTTCTCCATCCCATGCTTAATCTTGTCAACCTCTCATGTCACGACGCAGTCGACGTTTCTCCAAGCTAGAGCCCCAAGCGTTTGAACCTTTCTTCACAGGGAAAGTGTTCCAAACCTCTCCGCTCAGAGCAGAGAGTTCAGACTGCAGCACTGCAGCTTTAACACTGCGCCCCGGGGCTCTTTCTGATAGAGAAAGGCAGGTTCTAAAAACCAACCCTTCTTTGTTGCTTCTAAGTAAACGCTTTTAGGATTTGGGTGTGAAGTGGGTTAAGGAAGTGCGGCCCCCTGTCCTGATTCTTCCCCCACCCCACCCCGCCCCGTTCCGTGCACAAAGCACCCCTCTGGACCGCACCGCCTTTCCCTTCGTCCCTTCTGACCGAGAAAGCAGCCCGCTTCCCGGCAGTCCCGTTTCCCCGCCCTTCCCTACCTCGCGCCGATCTTCACCTCCTCGATGGGGAAGATGACGGAGGTCAGCTCGAGGACGTGGGCCTGGCGCAGGCGCCCCAGCTGCTCGTGCTGGCTCCTCAGGTCGCACAGCCTCCTCTCCACCAGGTCGCCCAGCTTGCGGTTGTGCCTCTGGATCTTCTCCTTCTTCTCCTGGTGCCGCTGGGCTCGGCGGTAAAGCTTCTGGTTCTCGTCCTTGATTCTGAGGAGACATTCGGCTTCTGCAGGGTGCCAAAGGCGAGAGGGAAGGAGCCAGAGTCAAGCCCAGCAGCGCCTCGGAGATAAACGAGATTTGGGAGGCTCCGAGCTTTCGAGAGCCAAAAGTCCCTTTGGTAGTTACAAACTAGAAGGGAGATCCTTCAGTCCTTAACATTCCAGTGTGGTCCTGAGCCAGAGAGCCCACGCAAGCCTGATCTCGTCAGATCTCGGGAGCTAAGCAGGGTGGACCCTGGCAAGTACTTCACTGGGAGACCTCCTTGGAATACCAGGCCTGGGACGCAGAGGCAGGCAATAGCAAGCCACCTCTCTGAACGTCCAAGCCCCACAAGGGGTTACCAGAAGTCAACCGTGACTTCCAGGCAAGGACTTGCGCATACACACACGCATCCCAGTTTGAAAGTGGGATCAGTCTGCAAAGAAAGCAGTCGGGATGTAGGGGTTCCAATGCAAAACGGAATCGGCGTGCTTAGCGTAGACGAGAGATACTTAGGGCAAAAAATTAGCATTTGTAGTGAGAGATGCTGAGATAACAGCTGGGCTGCAGTAGAACAGCTAGTGTGGAGTCAAGAAGCACCTTAGAGAGCAGCCAGACTTTCAGGGTATAGAATCACAGAGTTGGAAGGGACCTCAGGGTCATCTAGTCCAACCCCCTTCACAATGAAGGAAACTCACAAATCCCTTCCACTAAATTCACAGGATCTTCATCGCTGTCAGATGGCCCTCTAGCCTCTGTTTAAAAACCTCCGAGGAAGGAGAGCCCACCTCCTCCCAAGGAGGAAGCCTGTTCCACTGAGGAACCGCTCTAAACTCACAGATACCTCCCCCTAACTTCACAGAATCCTCATTGCTGTCAGATGGCCCTCTAGCCTCTGTTTAAAAACCTCTGAGGAAGGAGAGCCCACCACCTCCCGAGGAAGCCTCTTCCACTGAGGAACCACTCTAAACTCACAGATACCTCCCCCTAACTTCACAGAATCCTCATTGCTGTCAGATGGCCCTCTAGCCTCTGTTTAAAAACCTCCGAGGAAGGAGAGCCCACCACCTCCCGAGGAAGCCTGTTCCACTGAGGAACCACTCTAAACTCACAGATACCTCCCCCTAACTTCACAGAATCCTCATTGCTGTCAGATGGCCCTCTAGCCTCTGTTTAAAAACCTCCGGGGAAGGAGAGCCCACCACCTCCCGAGGAAGCCTGTTCCACTGAGGAACCACTCTAAACTCACAAATACCCCCCCCTAACTTCACAGAATCCTCATTGCTATCAGATGGTCCTCTAGCCTCTGTTTCAAAACCTCCAAGGAAGGAGAGCCCACCACCTCCCGAGGAAGCCTGTTCCACTGAGGAACTGCTCTAAACTCACAAACACCTCCCTCTAAATTCACAGGATCCTCATTGCTGTCAGATGGCCATCTAGCCTCTGTTTCAAAACCTCCAAGGAAGGAGAGCCCACCACCTCCCGAGGAAGCCTGTTCCACTGAGGAACCGCTCTAACGCTCAGGAAGTTCTTCCTCATGTTGAGCCGGAAACTCTTCTGATTTAATTTCAACCCCTTGGTTCTGGTCCTACCTTCTGGGGCCACAGAAAACAATTCCACACCCTCCTCTATAGGACAGCCCTTCAAGTACTTGAAGTTGGTGATGAGGTCACCTCTCAGCTGCCTGCTCTCCAGGCTAAACATCCCCAGTTCCTTCAACCTTTCTTCATAGGACTTGGTCTCCAGACCCCTCATGAACTCTGGAAAGTCAAAACTCCCTTTGAATGCACCCACTAAAACAGGGGTGTCAAACTCATCTGTTATGAGGGTCGGATCTGACATAAACGAGACCTCATCAGGCCGGGCCACGTGTGTCACAAATTGTAATGCCAGGTAGCAGAGACAGAAACTTTGTAAAGGACACAAACACAATTAAAGTTTTTTAAAAAAAAAAAACTTAAAAAACACGTTTAAAAGATCAGTAGGTTGTTCATGTGTTGTTCAGGTATATATCTATAAGTTGCAAAACTACTTTTGATTTATTGACATTCATTTACAGAAATCTCATGGTCAATGCCTTTGAGCCTAAGACCCAGGGGAAAACATGAAATGGCGGGGCATTGCGAACTTTTGGACATAAGTTGCTTTGTACGCTGGTCAGTCAATGGAGAAAAGAGAGGCTTCGCTCTGTAGCTCCTTTGCAACTGAGCAAACCTGGCAAAGCAAGCTGTGATGCAAAAAGGAGCAAGAGAGAAAGAGAGGGAAGCAGATGACAGTGAATTGCTCGCGGGCCTGATAGGAGCCCTCCAGGGGCTGCAAGTTTGACAACCCTGCACTAAAATATGCTCAGCCGCCACCCACCGGACTCTACAATGGAGTGGGAAATAGAGAAACGCAGATGATGCTGTTCTTCTGTAGCCCATCAGAACATGGACTGATATGATTCTGGGAACCCGCAGGGCTCTAGAGAACACAATGTGAAAGCTAGCTGGATCAGGGCACAGAAGCACAGGGGCCCGAAGAAGAAGATATTGGATTTATATTCCCCCCTCCACTCTGAATCTCAGAGTGGCTCACAATCTCCTTTATCTTCCTCCAGAGAGCCAGTTTGGTGTAGTGGTTAAGTGCGTGGACTCTTATCTGGGAGAATCAGGTTTGGTTCCCCACTCCTCCACTTGCACCTGCTGGAATGGCCTTGGGTCAGCCAGAGCTCTTGTAGGAGTTGTCCTTGAAAGGGCAGCTGCTGTTAGAGCCCTCTCAGCCCCACCCACCTCACAGGGTGTCTGTTGTGGGGGGGAGAAGATATAGGAGATTGTAAGCCGCTCTGAGTCTTTGATTCAGAGAGAAGGGTGAGGTATAAAACTGCAATTCTTCTTCTTCTTCTCCCCCCACAACAGACACCCTGTGAGGTGGGTGGGGCTGAGAGTACTCTCCCAGCAGCTGCCCTTTCAAGGACAACCTCTGCAAGAGCTATGGCTGACCCAAGGCCATTCCAGCAGGTGTGAGTGGAGGAGTGGGGAATCAAACCTGGTTCTCCCAGATAGTCTGCACACTCAACCACTACAGCAAACTGGCTCTCATTAGTGGTTGGAACCAAGTGTGCCTGATTGAGAGAATTTCTTAGTCCTTTCCCTTCCAAATCCTTTTGCATGCAGAGTCACAGCATCCAACAGTTCTGCGTTCTGAAGAGTCCTTAGTTCAAATCTCAACTTAACCATGCTGTCACTAGGTGCCCCGCTGCTAAAAGCAAACCGCTTGCTTCCACTGTTTCTTGATCTGTAGGGCAGTAGTAAGTAGTGCAGTAGTATAGCAGGAGCTCTTTTGCATATTAGGCCACGCCCTTACACAATTGCCATAAGAATTGCAGAGAGAATGCAGGTAAAGACTCGGAGTTGTGGAAGAAGACTGCAGACTTATACCCCGCCCTTTTCTCTGAATCAGAGACTCAGAGCAGCTCACAATCTTCTTTATCTTCCTCCCCAAAACAGACAGCCTGTGAGGTGGGTGGGGCTGAGAGGGCTATCACAGCAGCTGCCCTTTCAAGGACAACCTCTGCCAGAGCTATGGCTGACCCAAGGCTGTTCCAGCAGCTGCAAGGGGAGGAGTGGGGAATCAAACCCGGTCCTCCCAGATAAGCGTCCGCACACTTCACCACTACAGCAAACTGGCACTTAGTGCAGGGCCTCCTGTAAGTTCCAGGAGGATTGGCTGCGTCAGGGGTGTGTGGCCTAATATGCAAAGGAGCTCCTGCTACAAGGAGGGGGCAGAGCTTCAGCCAATAGAAAGAAGAGGGGCTTGGCTCAGTAGCTCTGCTGTGTGATTGAGAGCGCCTGGGAAAAGCAAGTTCTCCCTCCCCCCCCCCACTTCCTCCCCAAAGGAGGAGCCTTAGTCAATGGAAGAAGACAACATTCAATTTATATTCCGCCCTCCACTCCAAGTCTCAGAGCGGCTCACAATCTCTTTGATCTTCCTCCCCCACAACAGACACCCTTTGAAGTGGGTGGGGCTGAGAGAGCTCTGACAAAACCTGCCATTTCAAGGACAACTCCTGCCAGAGCTATGGCTGACCCAAGGCCCTTCCAGCAGGTGCAAGTGGAGGAGTGGGGAATCAAACCCGGTTCTCCCAGAAAAGAGTCTGCACACTTCACCACTACACCAGACTGGCTCTCCACGAAGAAGATGATGATACCAGATTTATATCCCACGGCGAGACCGGGTGCCTCTGCTGTCGCAAAGGATGCCACTTACGTCTGACCGCCTCTTCGTTTTCTTTGCAAACGGTTTGCTTCAGCTGCTCGATTCTCATCTTGCAAGACATGATTTTCCATCTCTGTAAGAAAACAGCGAAACTGCCTAAGGCTCCCTGCTGTCTTCCGTACGGCGTCCAAAAAGAAAGAAAGAAAAGCCGCAACCTGCCTTGGAACGCCAAGCAACAAATGGCTGCCGGTGCCAAATGGGGATCTGAATCTAGTTCTCGTTCCAACCACTGCACCACCATTGCCGCCTCACAGTGTTCTTGCAGGGATCAATTTCATCGCTGTTCAAATACTGATTGCCTTCATTTGTACCCCCCCTTTCTCCACAACAGAGACCCAAAGTAGCTTACCCTGTTCTCCTTGTCTCCATTTTATCCTCACAACAGCCCTGCAGGGTAGGGTACATCAGGGTGTTTTTTTGTAGCAGAAACTCCTCTGCATATTAGGCCACGCCCCCTGATGTAGCCAATCCTCCAAGAGCTTACAGGGCTCTTCTTACAGGGCCTACTGTAAGCTCTTGGAGGATTGGCTACATCCGGGGGTGTGGTCTGATATGCAAAGGAGGTCCTGCTAGAATTCCTTACAAGGCTCTCAGTACAAGGCCTACTGGAAGCTCCAGGAGGATTGGCTACATCAGGGGTGTGTGGCCTAATATGCAAAGGAGGTCCTGCTAGAATTCCTTCCAGGGCTCTCAGTACAGGGCCTACTGGAAGCTCCAGAAGGATTGGCTACATCAGGGGGGTGGGGCCTAATATGCAAAGGAGGTCCTGCTAGAATTCCTTCCAGGGCTCTCAGTACAGGGCCTACTGGAAGCTCCAGGAAGATTGACTGCATCAGTGGTGTGTGGCCTAATATGCAAAGGAGGTCTTGCTAGAATTCCTTACAGGGCTCTTCATACAGGGCCTACTGGAAGCTCCAGGAGGATTGGCTGCATCAGGGGTGTGTGGCCTAATATGCAAAGGAGGTCCTGCTAGAATTCCTTACAGGGCTCTTCTTACAGGGCCTACTGGAAGCTCTTGGAAGATTGGCTACATCAGGGTGTGTGGTCTGATATGCAAATACAGGGCTTTTTATAGCAGGAGCTCCTTTGCATTTTAGGCCACGCCCCCGAGGTAGCAAATCTTCCTGGAGCTTACGGGGCTCTTCTTACAGGGCCTACTATAAGCTCCAGGATGATTGTCTACATCAGGGGTGTGGTCTGATATGCAAATACAAGGCTTTTTATAGCAGGAACTCCTTTGCATATTAGGCCATGCCTTCTGATGTAGCCAATCCTCCCAGAGTTTACAGCCGCCCTGAGCCTGCCTTGGCGGGGAGGGCGGGGTATAAATAAAATTTTATTATTATTATTATTACAGGGCTCTTCTTACAGGGCCTTCTATAAGTTCCAGGAGGATTGGCTACGGCAGGGGGGGGTGGCCCAATAGCCAGTTTATTTATTGTAATTAGGCATTGGCTGCCACAAATCTACAAAAATCTCAAGAAAAAAGGAAAGTAAACTAGAAGTTAAAACATAAAAAGTATCATGTAAGATATAACAATGGCTGCAATAAGATGACAATAACAATAACGATGTGGACATAAATTTAAAAGTTATCCCTTCGCACTGCCACCTTGGCACGTATTTTCTTTGCTGCAAGGGCAAAGACTGAAACTTTCGGGGAGATATAAGCATCAATATCAGATAAAAGAAATACTATATTTTTTCCTCCACTGAATAAGCACTTAGGCCAGACAGAATTTCACCTAAAAATTTAGCCTTTGGAGTGGAACAGAACAAACAGAAAAGTAAATAGTGAGGTAAATCCTCAATTGCATAAGAATAGCATATGCATAAACGCTAGGCCACTTGAGTTTGGTTAAAACGACCTTCCATGACTGCTGCTGGCACTGACTGGAATCGTAAGGAGGTAAAGTTCGCTCCAAGAACATGATTAGAAGCGTTAACCAAGTATGGTGATCTTGTGTGTGGCCCAATATGCAAAGGAGTTCCTGCTACAAAAAACACCCTGGGGTACATAGGCCAAGAGAGTCTGACCGGCCCACAGTAACCCAGCGAGCTTCCACGGGACAGGCGTGTGTATTTCAGCTCTGGTTTTAAATGTTTTAATGGCACATCTTCTATTTGGTGTTAATGGTTTTTAAAAGGTATTTCAATTGTGTATGGCAAGGGCGGGCCGGATCTGACATAAACGAGACCTTGTCGGGCCGGGCCAAGTGCGTCTCGTGAACCGGGATTGGCCGAAGGAAGGCTTCACGGAAACTCACCAACTGGTCGCTGGTGATCCACTTCCTTTCCATAGCTTTTAACAACCTGCAGGCAATGAAAACACAAACGGTGCATTAGCTGGGAGCCAGAAAGGCGAGTTGGGTCCTGTGGACCTGATCTGTTAACTCCATGCACTTCCTGGTGGCACAAAGAGCCCTCCTGACGGAGAGAACATATTTTGCGTCTGGGCAAAGTGCTGCTGTTGAAGGAACGGGTCTGAGAGATCCAGCTGGATGCGCTTAGCAAACATCGAGCCTCAGGGGTCGTTTTGTAGAAAAATAGGTGGAGGAGCTCATTAGCGTAACTCATTAGCATATGCTGCCCCCCCCTCCCCGACAGGCCAAAAGCAACCCGACACAAGAAAGGAGAGCCCTGGGCAAGCAAGGCCTGTTTGGGCTGGCTAGACATCCAGCCAGCCCAAGCAGGCCTTGCTTGCCTGGGGCTCTCCTGGGCTGCCCCCCAGTCAAAAGGCCAGCAAGCCACTGGTAAACCAAAGTCACATAAAATGGAGAAAGGGTGGTGCGGGCTTCTCCAGGGGTTAATGAAGGCTGCTGGGGGTGTGGCAAAGCCCCTGGTGGCTGGTTGGCTGGCTGCCCGCTCTCCTAACCCAGGGACTGTTATGCAGCTGCACCGACTCTTCAATGGACAAA